>NC_135998.1:33139991-33282491 GCF_048128805.1 Centroberyx gerrardi
ATGGGGGGGTGGAAACAAGAGGGGACAGGAAGGAAGGATGGGACGAGGGAGGAGAAGTGGGTATGGGAGGTGGGGGGGTAGGTAAGGAGAGATGTATGGATATAAATTGTAAAGGGGGGGGGTGGAGGAGAGGAGGGAGGATGGGCAGATGTGGGGAAGAAAGGAGCGAGGGGAATTACAGATGAATGGTTGTGATGGAGGGATGGATAAGTATGAGGAGATGCACTGAGAAACTGACAACAAGACAGGAGACATATAGATGTGTCTGAGTGTGTTTCCTCATGTGTGAGTTGCATATGTGGGGCGTGGGAGTCTTCTACCAAAACATTTATTTTAATTAAGGTAAGAATGAAGCACTCAAAAGAATCAATCAAGAGAATCAAGTAAAATGAATTGGGAATTGAATTGAAAAACAAACAAAAAAGACAAAGAAGATGAAGCATACTGTATATTTAAAGGGTTTTACTAGAAAATCTATCAATTTTGGGGTAAAAAAAAAAAAAGAAATTACCTCAAGTTTATAATTCACATCTTAAAATATAGAGGATTCATTCTGTATAAGTATTCACATTTTTCAACAATAGACTTAATTTAATTTCTCGTTCATAAAGAATCACAGTTTGTTTTAATTTTGTGCCATCTGTCATTTTGTAAGTCGGTGCCACTTTTCAAACGGCGGATAACTCATTTTGGAATGTAACTCTATATTTGATGTGCCTATAGGGACCAATTATTTTCCCTATGTGTGTTCACCAATGGCAGGCCAGCAAAGCTAGAGAAAATGTATAAGAACAAACAACAAGAACAGCAATATCTACATAAACACAGTTATGATCCATAGTGGGGTTTGCTTTCAATATGTGTACAATATGTGTTCATATGTACAATATAGTCCACTTTTCCCTTGAAACAGGTTTGACCTGTGCAGAATTACACACTGCAACCTGCAATTGAAACAGAACTAAAAAAAAAAAGCTAGGATAGATGTGGAGACAAACCTAAAATTACCACACCCACACACACACACACACACACACACACACACACACACACACACACACATACTTACCACCCAACCCTCACCCTTGCCGCCATTGAAACTATTAGTGGACACACTGTAGGGACACACAGATAAAACCTCTCAGTGCAAGAAAGCTGATCTGTGATCAACCTCTGTCCTTTAACAAGGAATAAGATGAAATGGGCCCTGAGGACTGGTTTATTGATCCTGAAGCGGTATCTGCACACGGAATCTGCAGTGTCACTGTCTGCATTTACACATGAACGAAAATTTGCACCGTTTGTGGAAGATGTTTGAGGAAGATGTCATGTTTACACTGCTGTCTAGACGAGGAAACAGATTCCGTGTGGTTTCTCCTCGTTTAAATATAGCCGCAAGAGACCAATCTAGCTAGATAAAGAGAAGTATAAATTATTTGTCAAGTCAACATTTCTGGTAAAACTGTTAAAACTGACATATGTCTGCCTGTGTAAACCAATCATTGTCTGTACAGACTCGGGTTAAAAGGCCTTTGCCCACTGAGGTCAGCAGGTTCAATATTGCACTTCATGTATTTGGTCCTATCATGGTCTATTTTAAGTTTTGCTCTATGTTAAAATTTGTTCAGTCTTGCCTTTGGTGTCAGCGAGCTGGTAAAATATGCATGGTTTGGACTTTTCACCTTTCCGATTTTTATTCCTTGTATAAATCAAAGGAAAATGGAGCCTTTTATGGTTGGAGCTCATCCATGTTTGATGTGCAGCCAGGAGGGAGACCTAGATAATAGAAGCTATCAGAGACATACAGCGCTGTGTGTGCGTGTGTGTGCATGTGTGTGCGTGTGCATGTGTGTGTGTGAGTGTGTGTGTGTGTGTGTCCTCTTTTGGATTCTGTTTCATTCCCAGGCATTAATGGACTTGAATGTATTACGACAGATACACTTTCAGAAGCTCTGACACTGAGCTAAATGGGTTCACACACACACACACACACACACACACACACACACACACACACACACACAAACACACACACACATACACGTACATATATATGCATGTATTCATGTATTTAACAGCTATATCAAAAAAATTTGACTGTAATAAAATGCAATATGAGACAAAATCAGACACTAGAGTAAATGGGGTCAAGCAGTCAAGACTAAGACATTCAAAGCGTGTTCTGCAATATAGTTGTCTTAACATTATATGACAGCATTCATTAATTCCTCATTTATTCAAAGAGTCATTCATTCATTCATTAATTCACTTTTCTACCTTACATTCCATGAAGTGAAGAGTGAAAAAAATGTGAAGAAAATACCACTAGGGAAAATACCGCAAAGTGTACTTCAAAGTGCGTCTAAGCGATTCATCATCGGCTGCGGATGATAACCGATCGTCCTCGGGCGTAAATCTTTACAGAAACTTCAATCAGATCTCTAGCTGTGTGTTTTGTTGTGGCCCGTGGCAGCTTGCCCCCGCTGCGGGACAGAATCAATAGTCATTTGAGAAACATGACTTGGTAATGACTTATTATCACAGAGTAAGCACTGCGCTGCCGTTGGAGAGTGAGTCGGATTTAGAGGAGCTCGCATGCATAATGGACAACACATATATGGCGAGACATACTGTCACTGATGGATACAGAGAAACAGAGAATGGCAGACACACAGAAGCACAGACACACACGGAAGAAGATACATGCATGCTAACACACACACACACACACACACACACACACACACTTCTCTATTGAAACGCCACATCCAGGTGATGTATTGCAGTCATTAGGTTGTCTATGTAGAGCGCGGGGGAAACTAAGACAGATGGGAGGTTCATCACACACACACACGCTGTTCGTCTTTTAATGCATTTACCTCCTCAAATTCTGAAATAATAGAAGAATATGGCTTCAGGTGTACGGCTGACACACTCCGCCGCCGCCATTGTTGTTTATGTTTCTGCTGCATTGTTTCTCACTTACGTTTCCCCTTTGGATCAGCCTCCAAAACTGTGATTGGTCCGCTGGTGGTGGACCCAGAGACAGTGTTATATATAGAGACAGTGCACTCTATCAGTTTTGAATGGGAAAATCCGTAACGCTAAAGATTGCGGCTCCGACAACGTATAAGACGTGTCGTCAGCGAAAGTGGCCAATCGACGCACGTTTGTCTGCATATCATAAAGAAAATCCACCAATACTTTCAGGTTTACGCAACAGCAGAACTCAACATCAACCGTCTGCCAGCAACCGTTTTATTCATACATTTTAAATAATTTAATAACATGACATTCTCAGATATATAACCATCAGCTCCCTACTGTGGACTGCATGCATGACATGACTGCTGACAGGTGATACAGTGACAAATGTATGATGGGAGCTGTAAACCAGATTTGACTGGTTGTAATCTCACTGTTTGGTGAAGCAGTGGATGGCGCTGCACAAGTATCGGTAAGTGGAAAAAACGCATTTTCTGTGGCAACAGTGTCCTTTGAAAAAATTATTTTAACACTCCATGTTGTTCACAATTCAGCGGTTTTCATAAATGCAATGCAAATGATAATATGTATGTCAGAACTTTAGATATAGACGATTCCCCATTCAAAGAGATAGGAGTCTTGTCTTGTTAGTTATGAACTTACTACCTGGGGGGCGTTACCAAGATCGCATTGAGTGAACTGACTTTCCTCACAGCTGCAATAAGCAAAATTTTCTGACCACTAGAGGGTGATAGAAACTGCACTGTGCATAAAGGCTAACAGCTAAGCTAACCGTACCTACGGAGAAGTCTCATTGGTTACCAGTCTCACTTTGACAGATCTTTCTCCTGCTGAAGTGAAGAGGCAGGTAGCAAGTTTACTAGTTCAACAAGTTTACTAGTTTAACAAGTTTACTCTCTCGCTTCATCGATTCCACCATTATGAGTAAAGTTTCGGGAATGGGAGGGGGAGAGCGCCGCTTTTAAACAGAAAAAAAAAAAGAAAAGCTACGGATTCAGGAGTGGAATTTGACAACAAGCCTAGAAAAGAGGTGAAAACAGCAACACAGCTGCTGCTGTGTGGATATTGGTTTATATCATTATGTCTCAATGAAATCTCCACATAGCACACATTAGATTCAGGATTAGTTATGAGGTCTGATATCACTTATTGCAGGTTTAAAGGGACTTTGGTGGACTCATCTTTTTCCTAGACTCCTATGGGGGACAGATGTCTTCTAACAGTGTGATCAATTTGCAAGACTCGTCTGAGGCTGGCTAGGTTTTTTTTTTTTAGCAAAATTACTGTTCATTATGAAATTTATGCTCAGTGGATAATTGGAGAAGTGGAAAATCTTGTTAAATCCATGTGCTATTATACAGTTTGACTTTTTAAATGTCTTTCCATCTATTAAAACAAAAAATTGCAGAATGTAATTTACACACATTAGACACACACATGACTGCACACACACACAGAGAAACACATACTGTACTCATGCACAATGCACGCACACATGCACCCACGCATGGCAGGGGTGATTATGGAGAAAGTACAGTAAGCAGACACGGTGGAGGATAATTCCCTCCCAGCTCTCAGTGGGAAATGTCAAAATAATTATCAGACTAGACAGCTCAGTGGGCAGCCAGAACCTCTTCATTACTGAGCAAGGTTGAGGGGGTTGACTACTCCCAAACCTGGCAACGCACAGCATACCAGGTTTGACATGACACTCTTAAAATCCCTCCTACCTCTCTGCTTGGCTCATTTTGCTTCTCTTTTTTCGGACTTTTCTAGTACATGATCCTTCTATACTACAAGAATGTTGTCAGGACCACGATGCCTGAAAATGTGAGTCTCAGTCCTCTAACAAGAGAACTGAGGTGAGGTTTGTTAGAAGTGAGAACGAAATCTGAACCAACTACTGGAAACGACACCAAAAATGAAAGGGATTATGGGTACAAAGAGACGGATGTTGACATCTGACAGCCAGCGGTTCCTCATGCTTGGAAAGCCTAGCAGAACAAAACGAAGTCTGGACTGATGCTCATATTCAGCTATTTCTTCATGTGTTCTTAACTGGTATGAACACCACAGAAGAAGAGACAGACAAGTCCATCATGTTTAGCTAAAGTTACAGGGACTGGAATCAGATTAAGTGGTAGGAAGACCAATTCTTTAGACTAGGAGCAATGCCATCACAAAAAAACAAAAAAAAAGAAAAGAAAATTACCCTACAGTCTAAAACAATTAAATTGAAAATAACCTTATAAAATAGTCAAATAGCTGATACTCTTAATTAAAGGTTAACTGAACCTGGGTTGACTATAATAGAATTGTCTATATCTAACAATGCAGTATTGAAATTTGGGTTTACTGTGATCAAAAACTGTAGAAGTTTTACTTAATTAGTTTTACAGTTAATGAAAAAAATAGATTGATGAACTTCATAATTTCCGCTAGCTAGCAGTGTATAAAAGCTTTCCTCTCATATGGGCCTACAGCCTCAGAAAACTGCACACCTGTAGCACACAGTTAATGAAATGTTGAAGTTTTAATGGTTGCTATAGTGCCACCATCAGGAAGACTGGCCCCGTATTACAGCTCTCCATTTCTTTTTCCTTACTCTTTCTTTCCTTGGCATTCTGTCATTTCAAGCCCCAAAACAGACTCCTCTCTCAGTTATGTGATAGTGACAAACTCTTTTGGCTTTGAGCGTCCTTCATACAGCACAAACCTTACAAAGAAGGCTAGCATTAGCAAAGACAGCGATGACAGCACCGCTGCTGGTGCTGCAAGCATACAAAACTATTTTGTCCTGTTTTATTCTTGATTCTCGGGTAAATTAGGAAAGGCATTCACTATAAACAGAAAGAAAGCAAGTTGAAAATTGTGTTTTTGAACCATAATTTAAGTTGTATACCACCAATTTGCTTACTTGACACACTGAAGTACAGCTACCGCAACACAATTATTTCTCAGTAGATGGTTCTTTTCTACAGAAAGCACGCTCTACCCTGCTCTCTACTTCATGAATTTGCATGCATCCAACTTAAATTGAAAGATCAAAGTGTCTAACTTACAAGTGTTTAACAGCAACACTAATATAAACCACTTTCTGAGAAAATGCTGAATAATTTCAATGCATAAGTCTAAACATACCAAACTGCAAGCGAGCCTCAATATACGGCTTAGCCCAATTTGGTTCTGTAAGCAAATTAGTAAACAAGCTTGAATAGATGGAATAAAAATGTGCGTTCAGAGAATTACACTATTTCCTACTTGAGTGGTTTCTTTGTCTCTCTCTCGCTCTCTCTCTCTCTCTCTCTCTCTCTCTCTCTATCTCACACACACACACACACACAAACATACACACACACACACACACACACACATCCAATCTGAAAATTACAGGTCTAAAATGAAAATGGAATATTAAATTAACTTTGAAATATCAAATACAACCCTAACAAAGTCGTTTCTTTGTTTAGCAAGATAGTTTCCATTTCCAGTTTCCAGCAAATAAGAAAAAAAATTGCTTCCATAAAAGATAAGCAAGCACACTGAACATTTCTGGATTGGGGGGAAAAAAATATCTTAGAGATGAAAAGTGCAAATCATATAGCGTACTGTTTTTTGTCGTTTATAGTATGTTTTTGTATTAACCTCTTTTTAAAAACTCTTTTCCATTTCACCTCTACATTTTGTTCAATTTGGATATTCTGATATAAGTAAAAATGAAGCAAAAGCAAAAGCAATCAAGATATTCAAATGGCAACATCCTGCTGTACTGAACAGACTCAGAGGACAGGGATTATTAAACCAAATAATTAGCCTATTCCCGTAACACACAAAACACATACACACTCTCTCTCTGTTGCGGCTTTGTGTGTTGTGTGTGTGTGTGTGTGTGTGTGTGTGTGTGTGTGTGTGTGTGTGTGTCGTAAGCAGTAACAACAGACTGTGTGGAGCATAAAACCCTCACCCTCTTCTCACCTGAGTACAACTGAGAAAAGCCAGTCACATTATTTTCAATTTAATATATTTTCTCCACAACTACTATGTGCTTTACCGACTATGGTATTTGTATTCGGGAACATCACTAATATTTAGACCAAAAGTCATTCAACAGTTAATGGTGGGAAAATTAATCAAATAAATGTAGGCCTAGCTTTAAAGTTGTGTTTACAGGTTGTAATAGTTGGTCGTCAATACAGTTTTCTGTACACATTGCATATAAGAGAGGCAAGTGTCTTATGATTTTATTGGGAGGATGAAAACAACGATGTGCCCTTAAATGCTCACTGCTGATCAATACAAGCTACTGTCTGTGCCACTGTTTCTCAAAGTCTGGTTCATGACACAATTTCAATCGGGTCGTCAAAGGGTCACCAAGAAAGAGACAATCCATTTGTTAATTGATTATCTCTCAGTATCGTGTTTTGCCACCACACAGGGCGACATACCTGCGCTGTGGAGTCCTATCTGCTATC
The DNA here is from genome assembly GCF_048128805.1 of Centroberyx gerrardi. Taxonomy (NCBI): domain Eukaryota; kingdom Metazoa; phylum Chordata; class Actinopteri; order Beryciformes; family Berycidae; genus Centroberyx; species Centroberyx gerrardi. Next base: position 33,147,470 of record NC_135998.1, read on the forward strand.
ATTGCAGGAAACATTGAGTAAGCCACAATTCTACCATCTACTGCCATCCACAAGCTTTGTGATGTTACCAATACCGTAAATCCTCTAATAGTGGCCTGTAGTCAATTAAAAGCCGATAATGGCCGGGGGCGTGGTCGACACAAACAAATAATGGCCGGCCTCAAATACAGGCCGGGGAAAAAAACAAAGGAAACAAGACTAGCCCTCGGCGTGCCGAAACCTCCAACGGCGGAAGTCTCTGGAGCATGCCGTCGTCGATTACCGTAATTATCGGTAATGCATTGCAGTAACAAAAAAGCGTCTACCTAACGTACCCCAACAGAAGCAGATCAGAAAACAAGGAGGCTTCGTACTAAAATATGAGCAAATATACTTATCAAACAGAGGGAATTAGAAATAAAGGCCTGTCTCTAATAGAAGCCTGCTTCCAATAAAGGCCTGGTACCCTCTGCAGCTGAGGTAAATAAAGGCCCGGGCCAATATTAGAGGATTTACGGTATACACTCACTGGCCGCTTTATTAGGTACACCTGCTCGTTAACACAAATAGCTCCTCCAAACAGTGAATCATATGGCAGCATCTCAATATATCAAGCATGCAGTCATGGTGAAGTGGTTTAGTTTTTTGTTCGACCAAACATGAGAATGGGCAAGACGCGTGATCTAAGCGGCTTTGACTGTTGATTGTTGGTTCAGCATCTCAGAAACAGCTGCTGCCCTCCTGGGATTTTCACACACTACAGCCTCTAGAGACAAAAAAACATCCAGGAAGCGAAAACACCTTGTTAATAATGAGAGAGGTCAGAGGTCAGAGGAGAACGGGCAGATGTGCTCAAGCTAACAGAAAGGCCACAAATGCTCCAATAAGTCTTTACAACAGTGGTGTGCAGGAGGGCATCTCACAACACAACAAGTCTTATGAGAAATGGGCTATAGCAACAGATGACCAGCTAGCATTAGATACAGTACTGTGCAAATGTCTTAAATCAAAGTGAAGATGCTTTCAAAAATAATGAAATGAAAAGTTTCTAAAAATAAAATAAAATACTATAAAGAGCAGTCTACTGACACACTAATGCAGAAAACAAACATTGAAGACAAAATCTCTGCCTAAGACTTTTGCACAGTACTGTAGTACCTAATAAAGTGGCCGGTGAGTGTATAGTTGCCTTGAGTTAGGCTTCTGCAAATATGAATACGTTTTTTTATTAGAAAAAGACCAGTCATCTTCACCAAGCAATGTTAATACAGGAAAACAGGGTGACCTGCCAGAAGCAGCAGGTGCCACTGTGGAGACTCTGCTGGAGACGAGCAGCATCTCATCGGCCGCTGGTCAGACTGATGCTGGTGGACGGGACTCAGGGGAGGCAGTTTCCAGGGAAAAAAAGAGCAGGAAAAAGGGCATTCAAAGGGCTATTTACTGAAATACAGATTTATAAACTGCTCAAGAAGCAACGATCCAAGTCCTGTCTGCGTAGTGTGGAAAGATAAAGTCACCGATGGAAGTTTAAATTAAAAAGGCACTTAGACCCTCATCATGGTAAACTGGCAGCATGACCCTTGGACTTTTTTTGAGAGGAAGGCACAGGGGACTAAATCGTCTGAAGAAGTTCTCCTCAAATGACAAAAAAAAAACAGTTTAAATGACAAAGCACAATGAGCCTCTTGTCAGGTGGCAAAGGAGAAAATGCTGCACGCGACTGCAGAGAAATTGATTCTGCCTGCCGCAACGGACATGGTCAGTGCAGTCCTACATGAAAAGGCAGCTGTTAAATTAAAATCCGTCGCCCTTAGTGACATTACAGTTTCTTGTAGAATTAATGATATTTCAGAGCAGCTTGAAGAGCGGCTTATTTCAAGGTTGAAGGCAGTGGGGGATTTTTTCGATACGACCGGACAAAAGTACCGATGTGGCTGCAATGTTATTAGTTTATGTAAAATATGCCTGGGAAAATGATTTTGCCAAACACTTTTATTATGCTGTTTGTTGATCCCAGTTCTGTGACAGGTGAACAAATATTTGATACTTTGAATAACTACCTTGTAATAAAGTATGGGCAGAGCTAGGCTAATTGTAAGGGGATCAAGTGATGGGGCGAACGTGACAGGGAAGAAGAGTGGAGCGGTTAGCAAGGAGGCAGCTGGGGAGGAACAATGTGCGGAAACACTTTTATTCACAGAGAGGCGTTGGCAGCCAAATAATTGCCTCCAGAACTAGACTGAGTGGTTAAGGATGTGATTAAAGTTGTGAATTTTGTCAAAGGCAGTGCGCTCAGCGACTGGCGTTTCGGTGCGCTGTGTGCTGATATGGAGGTGGACCACGCGTTTGTTTCAAACAGACATGCGCTTGTTGTCCAGAGGTAAGGTGCTCACATGACTACCAACTAAGGAATTAAACACTTTCTGTCCTCCTTGAGAAGCAACTTATTCACTGATGAGCGGCTTTTAACTGTCATATCTTGCTGATATATTTTCATCACTCAGTGACCTAAATTTGAAATTAGAAGAGCACCATGACAACGTTTTCCGAAACTGGCAACAGGTTTTGGGTTTGCAAAAATACCTGAGACTGAAAAGGCCAAGTCGTGCTATGCTATTACATGTTTCCAACACCGTCACAGCACATTGAGGAAAATGATGCGAGTGAAAAAGACACCAAGCACCTGTCCCATCTCATTCAGAAAACTCGGATGTGCTCATTGACAGACTCGGTCATTATTTCCCAGAGGAGAGATACGGCTATGGAGCTGACTGACGGCCTCAGAGGAGTCTGGACTGCTGCGGCTGACCGGCGACATCATCCTGAGGACGACACACGCAGCGACGCCACTGTCTTCGTTTTGGCTCAGCGTCTCGTCAGAAAAACTCAAGCCTCAGCAAAAACAGGCATTCTGTTGCATTTACCATTCACAACCACATATAGGTGTGTAGTGGGATTTTCTGAGCACAGAAATACACTGAACTCAACACCTGATATGTGTGTATCCCTGTCATCCAGCCGACCAAACTGGGTTGTCATAATAAAAAACACAAACAAGCCCATCTCTCACATTACCACAGGATCTTAATGAAGTGCGTCCTTCAGCAGGACAAAAACTATGTGACAAAAGACACTCGCAGGGAAGAATATTTAAATTTCCCCTCTCTCACACCTGCCCACTTGGTTGCCAGGTTTCTGACATTAGTAAGTTTCTGCAGATTGGTGGTCTCAGTGGGCCAGTCACATTCCCTTTAAGAGAAGCACTTCTACTAATTTTGTGAAAATTAAAATTGTATAGACCTAAAGAGAAACATAACGTAGATCAAATAGGCCTAAAAGCTGTGCTATATTGCCAATTATATTTTATTAATTAGCATATTATATGGACTTGAATCATTGCATTGTTCATTCATTAGGCCTGTAACAGGCTACTCTGTGTTTTTATTTAATTTTATTTAATTTTATTTAGCCTAACTGATATTGCCTGTATCAGTTAGGCTAAATAAAATGAAGCTGTCCTGGGTATTGAATGCAAGCCTAATCAAACTATATTATAGCAGAAAAGACCATTATGTTGCAAGTCAGAACCCTGGAGCTGTTGGGGAACGCCCCTTTTTGGTATATAACATGCTCTGTCTGATATGCAATTATGTAATGTTTGAAATTTCAGAAATTGACATTTCTGTTTGGGTCAACAGGGTTAGTCAACTGAAAAAAGTGGGTTACCTGAAAAAAGTTTGAAAACCAACATTTTATGCTTTTACAGATATTATATATATATATAAGATATTTAACAATAAACTCATGGTATTTTTCCCACGGCGCAGCAAGTTCAGGTCAGTCAGTCATCTGTCGCTTCGTCAGAAGGCCTCTAGAGGGCGTCTTTGACTGTGAGATGCAGTGTTTCCCATACAGAGGCACAAAATCAAAAGTTGGTCAATATATAGAAATTGATCTAAATGGATCTCTAATGCTCCTGATGTCACATCAGGTCATGTCTATAATGTGGAGATGTACAGACAGCAGACCAGCAGCACTGAACTCAGTCCACATAGTCTCTCGGTGTGAAAACAAAAGTGTACAAACTTTAATGGTAAGTAACGTTATTTTAAGTAACGTTAGTGGAATTAGGTAATTTAACCGATATCTGTATCCAGTGCTTCAGTGCATTGAATTGAATTGAACTGACCACACGCACCGTGGGTCTGTACAGGCTCTGTGCTTGTTTCTCCAACAGAGATATATAGAATTTTGGTAAATAACTTTTCATATTTCTTGTCGGTTTATTATGGGAAATTACGGCTGTGGCTAAAGGATGATCAGAAGAGCACAGTGTTTTTGTAAGTTCCAACACATTAGCATTAATGTTGACATGTTTTTCTTTGCATCATAGCGTGTGCCTTATCGGAAGGTCATTGCAATTGATTGCATCACTTCAAGTTAAAATGAGTTTGTGCGCATAGTGAACCACGAACAAAATAATGCAGCATGACGATGAAGACGCTACGAGTTTTTCGAGACAATGGGAACAAAGACTGTGTTCCCTGCCAAGTCGGTTAAAATCTGTGCGTGTGTGTGTGTGTGTGTGTGCATGTGTGTGTGTGTGTGACAGACCTCATTAGACCAGAGTAATGGCTGTGTATGTGCAGAGTGTGTGAGGCAGTTGTTATTAATACATTATGTGTCCCCGTGTCCCAGGTTAACTGCACTTTCATCTCACCTTGATTGACCTTCCACACACACACACATACACACACATACACACACACACACACACACACGCACGCACGCACACACACACACAGTCATTACACCAAAGGGACTTCACTCTAGGGACATTTCAGCTTGTATGATTGAATGCTTCGAATAAAGGACCTTGGAAAAACATCTGGGCAAGTGACAAATACGTCCCTCTGGCTGCGTGTGCATGAAAGAGACAGATACTGTACTGAGAGAGAGAGAGAGAGAGAGAGAGAGAGAGAGAGAGAGAGAGAGAGAGAGAGAGCAAAAGAAAGAAATAGAGCGAGAGAGAGAGAGAGAGGGAGGGGGAGAGACCAGTGTGTGTGTTCTTGAGTTATCTCCAGCTCTACACAAAGACCTGCCAGCCTGCTACCTCTGGCTAAGTGAGTGTGTGTTTGTGTTTGTGTGTGTGTGTGTGTGTCCTTGCCAGCCACTTGACATCACACAGCCCTCTCATGGCAGGCCTCTCAGATCAGTAGCAGAATGGATAAGGCTATTTACCAGCAGCTTATTTGGTCCGGGTCAGACCTCCAGTAACAGTTTAATGGGTGTTGGGGGTGGCTGTTACATGGAGAAGAGCAGTTTTTATCTGTCCATTGCACCTTGAGTTTTGCTTCTGGATGAAAAAGTGATTTACAAATTACATTTTTGACGACTGATAGCAGGCCAGAAATGGGCGGAAAGGAAAAAAAAAAATGCCAGGAAAAAAATGTGTTCTCTCACTGAATTTCTCTTGTGAAAAATGGAATTTACATCAGTGACAATATCCTGCATCCTAAAAAAAAACAAAAAAACACAGCCATACTGGAACATACTGGAAGTCTTGTTAATGCTGACAGATGGCAAGTCGACTGTTCCAACTCAATATTACAGTGCTGATTCTTTATAGACAAGCGATCACGGCGAGACAGCTCTCATTTGAATTTCCCATTCAGCTGATTACACGCTTCAGCGAGCATGCTATGTAAACATTGGCTAAACACTGCTGGGAATTCAATGGCTGAGACATAAATATGTAAATTACGTAAATATTTGTAGTGTCATGCAGAAATACTTCAATTAGTCACGTGAAAGAAAATGCACTTCCCGAGTTTCCTAATTGACTGAAGTGAAAGTGAGGTGGCTGTGTCATTTCAGAGGTGCACACAGCAAAATAAAGGTGCCAACTGGAACCGAGAATGGTTCTTCGGAGTGATGCCATAGAAGAACCATTTCTGGTTCCACAAAGAAACTTCAAGGTTCTTAATTCTTAGTTATTGGATGGTGGGTGATGGCATAAATGTGGAAAATAACCAAACCCCTCCATAGTATATATTGTGCAATTGCAAATGAGGCTATACAAGGACAGATAAACAAAAAATACAATGCCGGTGTCTAAGCAAAGGAGAGCAGAAATGGTTCTTTAAAGAACCTTGGTCAAATGGTTCTTCTATGGCGTCACTCAGAAGAACCATTTTTGCCACCTTTATTTTTCTGTGTGTAGGTATTGTAAATTAGATGTTACAGCAAGGACAGTGTATGTTTTAGTGGGGCTATATAATTTAATCCGCACACTCACACCACACACACACACACACACACTTGCACACGTACACAAGCCATTAACGTTTTTCAACTTTTGCATCCCTGACGATGATTTCTTTCTGGACAAACTAAAATGATAGCGAGGCGACCGTAGCGCCTAATGCTTATAATTTTCCTGCAAGTTTCAGCATTTCCAAAGGGCTCGGTCAAGCCCGCTTCAAATAGCGTTGCCATTTTAAACACCAAGCCCGCTATAAAAACCTGCACAGCAGCAGCAGCAGCGCCTGACTGCTAAGTACCTGCACCCTTTTATTGTAGAGGTCTCACAATAACTTCTTTCTTCAGAGAAACTAATTACGCAAAATGTCATATATCAGTCCGCCCAAATCCTACAGCGCAGACTCAAACACACACAAATGTACAGATATGCACACACACACACACACACACACAATCACACCTAAACTGACAGCTAAGGTTCTGCTGAAGGTCACTCATAATGATTAAAGAGGCGTCTCTGCAATGATTTTCAAATGACCCTCGGGACGGCTCGACCACTGACACCTCTTGAAGAGAAAATTACTTTATCCTGCCCTGGGACACCTGACTTTAGACAGACACAGTGACAGACTAACAGACAGCGAAGAGAGGCAAGCTGGGAGACAGATAGAGAGGCGAGCAGACAGACAGCAGGGAAGATTGATAGAGTTACAGAGCGAATGACATGCAGGTATGGAGAGCCAGGCAGACAGACGGGTAGGGAGTGAGACGGAAAGCAACTAAGTCCATTTACTCAAGTACTGCACTTAAGTACAGTGTTGAGGTTCTGGCACTTTACTTGAGTATTTCCATGTTGTGACACTTTCTACTTTTCCTCCACTACATTTATCTGCCGGCTGGAGTTACTAGTTACTTTGCAGAATAAGGTTTTACATGCAAAACATACGATAAGCTCATAAAATATGTTGCATTGTTAGAGTTTAAACTCCCCAACAGTATATGGAGCAGTTAGACCGACAACATTAAAATTCTTCTGACAGGTTAATGCTTCAATAATTTAACACTCTGAAAGAATGAGGACTTTTACTTTTGATACTTAAGTACATTTTACTGCTAATACTGCTAATACTTTTACTTAAGTAAACTTTTAAATGCAGAACCTTTATTTTTTCATTATGGTATTGCTACTTTTACTTCAGTAAAGGATTTGAGTACTTTTTCCACGACTATAGGTAGGAAGTGAGACAGAAAGGCAGGCAGAGAGAGAGAGAGAGAGAGAGAGAGAGAGAGAGAGAGAGAGAGAGAGAGAGAGAGAGAGAGAGAGAGAGACACAGACAGACAGGCAGACAGGCAGACAGGCTAGCCCAGAGCAAGAAACCCGTCCATCCAAGAACAATCCCAGTCAGCACCTTTGGGAATATGGCTCCCCCCGACTGCACCCCCAACACACACACACACACACACACACACACACACACACACACACACACACACACACACACACACACTCTCACACACACCCTCCAGCTCTCTCTCTTCAAGCCGCTGATACAGAGGTTTTGGTAATAGCCACTCTGATGGTCTGATGGCTAATTTCACCTTCATACACTTTGTGTGTAATAATCACCTTGAGCCATGCTGCCAGTGGATTCCCCCAGAGATCACCCAGGTTGATTTGACATCATAACACACACACACACACACACACACACACACACATTGCTGGTATTTACATATAAACTAGCGCTGAAAGAACGGACCGCCACCTTCACACATGATTCAAGGTTATCACTTAAAATCATGAAGAGACGTTGTGTATTAAGACATTTTTGTATGTATGGCGAAGGAGATTAAGGAATTCCAATCTCCATTGTAAAATCTGTCATGTGTCTTCAAGGCAGAAATACTCAAACAACATGAGCTGTTCATCAGTTTTATTTTCATATGAAGGACTCTGTGAAGGGTTATATTCATATGAGCTGTATGTATCCATTTTTCATACAAAAACTTACCTGTTTTGACCTCAATCTGTAAAGGAAAAGACAATCGCTTCACCTAAAAGGTTTGTAATAGATTGTAACTTCAATAGTATTCAATAACAAGTAAGTCTTACAATTTTCGAATGGTGGATATATCATTTTAAAATGTAACTGTTTATACAGAGCCGTGTGATATTGTGTTAATGACAGATTTGCCTCGAATTGCACAATATTTGCAGAATGATATAAACGAATCAATGTTCAATATCAAAATCAAACTCAAATCACCTGAGTTGTTTATGTACCTTGCTGCTGCTATGCTACCTTACTGTTTTTTTGTTTTTTTTACCTCAATATAAAAAAAAAAGACAATTGCTTTCCCTAAAATGTTACTACTTTGTAAATAAAATACCTACTATACTGTATGACTACTTATCATCATCATCATCATCATCATCACCCATTCATATCTTGACTGTATGTTTTTTAAGGATATAAGCTTTTCACATAAAAATCACATATACAAAGCTTACAGATGAGCCAAATTGTTGGCAAGGCTTCACACATTTGGTGCTTTTGTGTGCAGGAGATCACACAAGAACAGGAGCTGCTGACATCAGCAGCTAAACTCACTGCATCTGACAGACACAGCCACATCGTTGCCAGCTCTTGCATCATCAGGTTTTAAAACATCATGCATTTTACAGAACCCCGCAGTTCATTATCACAATAACCTGGCAGTGAACTGTATTCTGCTGTCAGCCACGATGCACCACAGACGATACGTTTCGCCAGAGAGCTCGGCTCACAAATCGGGACAATTTCATTTAGGAAAACATATTTATTTGGGCAGTTTTGATTTTTTGTATTTGCTTCCTTGCCCATATAGTGTCTGTGTCTGCCTGTTTGTGTGTTCGTTTATCCATCTGTCTCTGTCTATCTACCCCTCCATCCATATATCACCCATCTGTCCCTCCCTCCCTCTCTGATTCCATCTAGACAAAGAGAAAAACTGCTAACTAGCTCCCTGGATCCACCAAGAATTGGCATCTCAACCAATAAACCATGTCTAGCTGTGCTTTGTGGGAATTATTATTAGCACGGTTGGAATGCATCTTTTACCAGTCAGATCGTTTAAATAACCCATTACATAAAGGGCAGCAAAGGATGCAAATACAGATAAAAACAAGAGAGAGCTAACAGATCACAAATCCTTGAATAATTATAGAGTTCTCTGTCTGAGCCATACTAAACTGTGGTACAATAAAGTCCATAGCCTGTAGCCTGGTCTATTATAGTAACTGGTTCGACAGGGTGGTGTGACAGATAGACAACAGCAGCAATAAGTACTCCCACACACACAGGTGCATCCATAAAAACACAGACACACACACACACCTCCAGCAAGCCACCTATCAGGGGAAAATGAAACAGTCAGAAAGTGAAGGCGTTCCATTTATCACAGCTAAAGCTGAAGATGTAGGTGTGTGTGTGTGTGTGTGTGTGTGTGTGTGTGTGTGTGTGTGTGTGTGTGTGTGTGTGTGTGTTCAACATCGCTCCTTTGCAGAGTGCAAGTTCAAAACGTGCGCATGGTTTTGTGACAAAAGGTCAGGGGTTAAACTTGCCTCAGTATGCCCTGTAGTGAACCCTTTTATTCAACATGTGTTATGATGACATGAGGGCGTAGATTTTAAGCGGTAGGTCGACCCAGTGCAACCTTTAGCCTGGTGGTGTTGGTGCCAAGCTCAACACGTTAAAGTGATGTTGAGCTTTGGTAGTATCTTGGGTTGTGTATCTTCCTCCATGATAAAACCCCAAAATCAATGATTCTGTGATCTGTTGCTCCGGTAGAGACGATTGGAGAATTGTGTTTTTTTTTTCTCTCTCCATTCACTGCCATTTTATGGAGGAACAGTCTGAAAATCACACTTTTAGCACATAAACGAATGCAAACAAAGCAGATTCTGACAATATATAAATAAACTAGTCCTACTAGTACTGCTGAACTGCTTTTAAATTTGCGCTTTATTTATGTTTGTTAAACCTTTCAGTTTGAACAAGTGAAACACCGAAATCCAGTCGGAGGAAACTTATGCTGATGGAATGAAGAAAATTGTATTTGTATCAATAATTATAAATACACAAAAAAAGGTGGGAGACAGGACTTTAACAAAGCAGATGTCAATGTCAATATATAAAAAACAGTCTTTTTTTTGGCCATTTACAATTATTGGTAAACATACTATTTTCTTCATTCCACCGGAAAAAGTTTCCGCCAACTGGATTTCGGTGTTACACTTTTTCAAACTGAAAGGTTTAATAAACATAAAGAAAGTGATTCACTTAAAAATAATTCAGCATAATGACTAGTTTTTTATATACTGTCAGAATCTGCTTTATTCGCGTTCGTTTATGTGCTAGAAGTGTGATTTTCAGACTGTTCCTGGCAGTGAATGGAGAGAGAAATAAAAAACACAATTCTCCAATTGTGTCTACCGGAGCAACAGATAACAGAGAATCACTGATTTTGGGGGTTTTATCATGGAGGAAGATACACAACCCAAGATACTACCAAAGCTCAACATCACTTTAATACAAAGGTAATGAAACCCTACTTGTGGAAGTGTCACTGCAACGCACTAGCAGTGAGATAATAAGACAATGAAAGCGCATGAAGAGTTGATTTTTTACATTTTATTGCAAAAATATAGAATTTGATAACACACTACAAAAAACATCAACACAAACAGAATACATGACAGTCTCAAAGACAAACCAATAGCACAACAATAGCTAAGTATTTTTTCTGTGCTTTCAATGAATCACAAAACAGTTATTCAGTTGTTCAAAACCTTATGCGTGAGTTATCAACAACATGATTATTGTCTTTGCCCTGGGGAAAACCTAATAACTGCATATCTGCTTTTTTGTTTTACTTTGATTCTGTGAGTGAAAGCTGCACATTTTGCCCCATGTCCACCGGTGTCACGAGCCTCTGGACGTCCCATTGGCTGTAAGCTTTGAAATGTACCTATTTTTCACTTCCTGAGAAGTTAAATATTTTGAACGTTATTCAAGGACACCGACACTATGTTGTTCACTATGATAAAATATCTTTAAACCATACAGATGTCAGTGCAACCTTGCCTTGTATGGTGGTTATATCCCCATGCATTGGTGTATGCAAATATGTTTTTTTGCTAATAACATATCAGATATTGCTTTTGTACATTTGCTAGAATTCAGTCAAACCCGCCATTAAATTGTTTATGCAGTGCTTTTATTGAGGAGCGAATTCCAACAAACACCAATATGTCTGACTACAAGAACTTGGAAATTTGAAAAAACAATGAAAATTGAAGTCTATTTTGATATGAAGAAATGAGATCATCCTCTTCAGAAAGTCCATTTCAAACACTAAATAGTTGTTTACATTTTGCACATTACACCAAATTTGTTGTGATTTCATTTGACGCTGTGAAACAGGCTCCTGCATAAACACTTCACTACATGTTTGATGGAGTTCCAGCGTAGCCACTGTGTCAGTCAGTTTCTGAGTAGCAACACATCGATAAATCGTTACAAGTCTTTGCTGGTTTGCTGTGCTTTGTTTCTTCCTGCTGAATGAGAATTGCTTTATATTTAAATGCCAGGATAAAAGCATGCCATTGCAAAAGTGCTGAAAGTAAATCATTTTAGTTAATAAAGTTATTTTCCGTAGCACCGCCTATACTATATTTATTGTTGTTTGCAATGACAAGAAATCAACACCTGTTTTCACACATTAGCAGTGGTAATGCTGAAATGTCACAAACGCTCTCTTAGACACAATGTCCTGCTGAAGTTCGCCGACATCGAGGGCGGGTGCTACTGACCTCTTGTCCAAAATCACATTTCATCCTCCCTTTGTCTTTTTTTGAATGATTTCTGATATACCATGATATACCATGTGCTTATGTTCTGAAGGTTCATTGTTGTGCCGTAGACAAGAAAATGATGGTGCTCTAACTGACAATTGCAGAAATTAAATTTTGAGCTTTGTGTTTAACCATCTATCTATTGTTTTTCTTTGTTTTGTTTATGCAAAACGTCAATGCTTTGTGCTTTATGGTCACATTTCATAGCATGGATAGCATGGAGAATTTGAACTGGCATTATCTGTAGCAATATCAGTTGGTAGCAGTATCAGGGAATACAGCGGTTATATAATCAGTCAATAATGAAGAAAAACTTTGACACTATAACGTCAGTCACCTATAGACATTTTTAGTCAAACAAAAGGGCAACAAATTTCCCATAAAGTGCAACTTAAATTAGTTCCAACATACACGTTGTCTGACATTCTTGTTATTGCCTATAGATATCATTGGCAAAAATAAATACATAGAAAGTTGGGGCACAATTGGGGCATAGCAGTTTGGCGCGGGAGGAGTTAATGGTGCTTAAATGATCAGAGGCACTTATAAAGGTGTACTATTCACCAATTGTTTATGCCCCAGGCATTTTGTTTAAGTCGACAATGTTGAGGGTGGTTGAAAAAAGCCAATAACATGAATTTGGGGGTGGTAGGATCAAAATACTCTCAAACTTCATCAAAAGGATTATGTCATTCATATGATTGAGGAAACTTTAATCTAAAACATGCTGTGGGTAAATTAGACGCTCCCAGCACAATAACCTTCACTGTACATGCCTTATACCGTTCAAAATAAAAAGGTACACCATATCGTCGATGCATTCCCCCGCTAAGTAAATATCTGCATAGCCACAATAGTCCAACAATCCTTAAAGCCACCGGTATGTTTATTTTATAATAGCATACAATTTTTTTTTTTATCGTTTATTTACTGTATATATTTTACTGCCAAAAAGTTTCCAGCTAGCCATCGGTCTACTACTGATGGCTAGCTGGAACTGCTAAGAAGCATAGCTCTACAATGCTGCCTGCAAGATCAATTTAGATTCAAACTGTTGGGGTGGCAATGACACCGAGTCAGTTAGAAAAATGAGAACTGCTTGAATAACAACAGTGGACTTAGGAAAAAAAGAGGTAAGAAAAACTACAGATCTTATGTTGCACAATGGCGACTGTTCTCCACTATTTTAACTACAGTACTTCAAGGTACAAGCCAGAGCCAAATCTCCATTGTAAAAAAAAAAGTAGACTAAGGAGACTATGCAGATGTTTAGCTTTCAAGCAAAATTTCACTCTTGTAGAACATTTCAACTTTTTAGCACACATACTCCTATAGAAGTTTCTTGGTTCCCCTATTCAGCCCAACTTACTTGCTTTTTTTGAAATCAGTCAAGTAAGTAATTTTGGCTGTTAGCAATTACTGATATTGACAGCAGGGGAAGAAGCTTGAATGCCAGTGGTGGCAGCGGTTCCACCACCGATGTGGCATTAATTAATGCCAAAATTTAACATGAATTAACTAATTAATGTTAAAGTTTAACTGCCCTCAAACTCCTACAGAGGTGTGAGCGTTTAAAAGTGGGAAATGTTCTCTGAAAAGTGAAATACCCCTTTAAAACCTTACATTCTTCTTGTGTGCTTCTTAATGCTTCTCATACAGACATGCGGGTGTCCCCCCCCTCTTACCACCTCTTATAAAACTAGTTTTACAATCTCTCTTTCTTTCTTTCTTTCTACTTGTCTTACCCCACAGCACCAGCAGTACACTGTGTATAAGCAAGAACAATATTAGCATGTAATCTGCAAAGAGAATATATATTTTATATCTACTGTCAGAACACAATTCCTGCTTAGGTGAACACAATGGTGAAATGGTCAAGTTTTAGCGATAAAGCACTGAGTAGCAATGTATAACATACCATACCATACCAAAGAAGTAAAGCAAGGGCTTGGTCATTGACATCATTGTATACCTCCAAACCATGCCGTACACCAGAAGTTCATAAATCAATCCCTGTGCGCACTTCTCAGGCTCCTAGAGACAACTGAGTATTTATTAAGTGTCTCATTTAGGGCCGCTGAAAGTATTTCCGGGGCCTGCACCAAAACTTGAAACAAAACATGCCTAATTGATCATTCTACATATGTACCCCCTCTTTGCGCCCCTTTGGACGGGACGGCTGTGCTGGTTCCCCCCGCCTGACAGCGGCCCTGGCCTAAGTAGCAGGAATGCTGATTTTGAATATTTTTCACTAACTATTAACACCTACTACTCTGAGACGCTTGATAAATACTTATCATTGTCCACATGATGGTGGACAGAAGAACAATGCTCCCTGCTTTGAATATATAATACATTATATACATGAAAGACATGTAGGCAGAGTTGTTCAGCAGTTTTTGAGAGTCCAACATATCTTATGAGTGCATTATGATGAAACACAATCTGTCTACATCGTTTTTGCTCTTTTTTTTAAACAATACACACTACAAATAAATAAATTACCAAGTTGATCAATATTGCCTCCTTATACTCAGTCCTAGGAGAGTGAGGTTTATCTGTGTGGCAACTGAAAAGAGTGTGTGGCGGAACAGACTCTGAGGCATGTTGAACTGAACGGAGGTTGCTGAGGGTTCTATTCTGTACCTGAAGGTTGTTGGTTCTAAGTGAAGGCTCCACTAAAGCCTGAGTGCGCTCTGAGTGAAGGTTCCATTAGAATCCGACTGACGGTTCCATCAGAATGTGAGTGAAGGTTCCATTAGAATCTGAGTGAAGGTTCCATCAGAATTGCTTGAACATTCCATGACAATCTGAGTGAAGGTTCCACCAGAATCGTACTGAATGTTCCATCAGACTTGGATTGAATATTCCATTAGAATCTGAGTGGAGGTTCCATCAGAACCGGACTGAATGTTCCATTAGATTCTGAGTGAAGGTTCCATCAGAATTGGACTGAATGTTCCATAAGCGTTGGATTGAATGTTGCATTAGAATCTGAGTGAAGGTTCCATCAGAACTGGATTGAATGTTCCATTAGAATCTGAGAGAAGGTTCCATCAGAATCATACTGAATGTTCCATAAGAGTTGGATTGAATGTTCCATTACAATCTGAGTGGAGGTTCCATCGGAACCGGATTGAATGTTCCATTACAATCTGAGAGAAGGTTCCATTAGAATATGAGTGAAGGTCCCACTAGAATCTGAGTGAGTTTAATGAAAGGTCCATAAGATCCTGCATGAAGGTTCCATCAGAATGTGAGTGAAGGTTCCATCAGAATGTGAGTGAAGGTTCCATTGGAATCTGTGTAGTTTATGAATCAAGAGCCTAGCAGGTTCTCAGGGAACATTCCGTCAAGATCTGAGTCGAGACTCGTATAGATTCTGAGAGCAAAAACTCTACTGGAAGCCATCTGAATCTGTTTTTCAAGCTGCAGCTTCATTTAGAAGCTTGTTTTGAGGAGCAGAGCGGCACTGCGCCACATTCTGTCCCCGTTTGGCTGCATTTATATATCAAACCATAACAGTTTGTGCTGTGACAGAGCATTCTGTTCTGTTTAGTGCTATACATTCAGCCAGGAGACCAGAGATAGACAGTATCCGAGTGTCTATAGTGTAGCATCTTTTCTCTCTTTCCGAAAAGACCCAAACCCTAATGGACAAAGCCACACCCATTGAAGTTTGCATTCTCCTCCTTTGTTATCCCCGCCTTTGTTATATTTTCATGCCCAAGTTTTCAGCCTTTTTAAACAATGAAGGTTGCATTGTATTATCTTGTCTTGCATTGCATCCTACAGTAATGTAATGTGTGATGTTCAATAAGACTCCGGACCATCCGAGAGTTGTGGAGTTAGTTTAGAACTGCAGTCTTATGGCATGAAGACCTGCCTGAGGCTGGACACAAAAGGCCAAAGCACATCAGCGTGACGCAGGACAGAACAAAACTTTCTCTCGGTCCATTATCACATGTTTACCCTGCCTGAGAATGGTGCTCGATTCCACGACTCCGAACAGAATTGTAAATCCAGAACATTTGTTGGAGGATGAGTAACAGAGTCAGTACTGTCCAGATCTGCTGGGCTCAGTTCACCTGAGACAGGCTCAGACGGTTCAGTTTGGGCCCATTGTGTGAAACTCCCATATGGTGTGATACAGCCAGACAGTGCTAGTTGAGATCAGATCTGGATTCTGTGTTTTATGTTTGGTCTGAGAGAACCCAAACAGTGCACAGAGATATTAGAATTAGAGTCTTCAAATTAACAGTTGAGTTCAGTTTAGCTCGCCGTCCTCTGCCCTTCATGCGGCACCACTCCAGTTCAATTCAGTTTGGTTTTAGCTCTGCAATGTCAAATCTCCCCAAAGACACCGCAACCGAACTCCACACCAGAACCACAAAAAGATGTGGATCCTCCAGTTTAGATCCGTTTCGGTCAGTAAATACTGGGTTTCCTTGTCCGTAGAAAGTGCTAAGCCGATCTAGGTCCAACAGCTAATCTGAGTGACCGTCTTCTCATCAATTAGGTCCATATTTTGTGTGTGTGTGTGTCTGTGTGCGCATGTGTTTGTGTGCGTGTATTCCTGTGCATATGTGTCAGATGTTTACAGTCGGGTTGATGTTGATCATATGGACTCTCATCTCCTGGATGCTAGTGATGATTTTTTTCTGATGTCCAGCCAGGTTCACTCCTACTCTCCGCAAATCCCTGTAAAACACAAACAACAGGCTCTCATTTGTCAAGCAATCTGCTAACAAATGTGCGTGGAAGGGATATCTGATGCAAGAAATTCTGACAGTACCGAACATTGGACAACAAATGTTCATTTGGCATCCATGGTTTATTTATTGAATGTGTTTTGGCTCATTGTTTTGGCATTTTTACTCATTTTTTAAATTTCATACAGTACATATGCAACTATTTAAAAGGAGGCTCATTGTATTTCTCGCTGTTCATCTCTTTACACTATTGATGACCATATTCATATCATACAAATTTCAAGAAAGTAGGTTCTCTGCGCATCTATATCAGGAAACAGGTGTGTAGGAGACGACTTGGAAGCCTACAGGCCATGTGAAGAGACTCCTGCACACTGTCTATACTTGCAATTTAAAACATTTTAGTGAAGAACTACGTTTCAGTCCTGAGATTTGCCTGATGAAAAGTCTCAGAAACAAAACAGAATTCTCCAATAAAATGTTTTCAATTTCAAGTATAGACAGTGTGTGGGAGTCTCTTCACATATACAAATTTGAAAAAAAAAATATTGTTGCATATTGGAAAAAAGAAGTCACGAGCTTCGTTTTGTGTGTAGTTTGCTCTACCTGAGGTAGCCTACAACAATAGACCAATACAGCAATGTGATACAAATTTACTGACAATTGCTCATCACACCCAGAAAACAACTGAAATTCACAAGCACCACACTGGACTATGTGGTTAATGAATCATGTACAAAGAGTTACTTGATTGAAAAAGAATACAAAGCTGCTTCATAGGATTATAATGGTAGCTTCTATGATGCTACCTGAGTTGTGTATGCTCAGTTACTATTGCACCTCTCTAGCTAATTGTTTAGATAAAGAGACTCTACTCATTAATTAGCTAGCTGCCTCTTTCTGTATGCCTCTCAAACCTGTGAAGGGCTTTTCCTCAGAAGTGGTTCACAACGTTGCAACATTGAAAAAAAAGCAGCTGCTTCCTCATTTTTGCTCCGACTTACGTGCAAGATGCATCATTTTTCAATCATCATGTTTTTAATATTGTGAAGCAACATTTCAAACTTTTTCCTTTTTCCTCCATCACATCCCTTTTCAAAACAAAATTCTGCAAACTTTGTATGGTACAAAAAAATGGCCTTACACAGTGTGTGTGCATCGGTGGGCACATGTATGTGTACTTGCACTTGTGTATGAGTGTTTATATACTGTATGTGTACTTGTACTTGTGTATGTACTTGTGCACGGGGCCTTACTCTGAGGTCATCTGAGCCACCGTCTCCAGCGAGGAGTAACCCCCCTCCATGAAGAGCTCAGTGTAACGACCCATCTTGATGGAGTCCAGCCACTCCCCTACGTTCTGGGTCAGAGTGGTACTTTCAGTTTCTACACTGGCATGCTCCACTAACAGGTTGGAAACCCTGGGAGACAGAAAGAGAGAGAAAGAGAAGGGGCAGAAAGGGAGAGCGAGAGTCAGAGGGAGAGAGACAAAGATAGTGAGACAGAGAGAGACAGAAAGACAAAATGAAAATACAGTAAGAAAGAGAGAGAAATAATAATTAATCAGAGGAACAGAGAGAGATGATGACAGACAAAAAGAGACAGAGAGAAAGAGAGAGGGAAAACAAGTCAAAGAGAGAGGCAAAATGAGAGAGATTGAAGGAGAGAAATGGAAAAGTTAAGACAGACAGAGAGGCAATGAGAGACGGAGAGAAAGGCAAAGAGACAGAAAGACAAAGGCAGAGAGACAGAGATACACAGAGCGAGAAAGAGAGAGAAAGACAGTAATGAAATAACAGCAGAACAGAATATATTTTTTCAGAAGTTCTCCATGGTTGTCAGGATGTCCTCTAAGTAGATTAAAGTCCCTTATCAGCAGCAGCCCAGTCTCACATCGTCGTCCTTCATGTTACGGGTGGAACGGCCCGTTCGATCAACTACAGACTGAAGTTTAGTGGCCCAGCTGAAGCTCAACAGCTCTGACAGCTACCAACGAGGCCTAATAATGCTAATTATGCGCTATCACGTAAAAACTCGCACATGCTGTCCAGTCGCCCTTTATTATTCAGCTCACTCGTCACACCAGCAAATAGCCTTCTTCATGCTATCAATCAGAAATGTTCATGCTAGCCAACGGTATTCTCCACGCTACCGCTAAAACAGGAGTGTCATGTGGAACATGGACTGGCCTTGTTGGAGTCTCTTTCATCTGACTAACTGTCATATGTTATTACATGGGCTGTTAGATATGGAATTGATTTATTAAGTTGTGTGTCACTGTGTATGCATGTACTATGTGTGTGTGTGTGTGTGTATGAGAGCGGACGAGAGAAAAAGAGAAAGAGACGAGAGAAAAAATGAAGATTTCATGCTATTATTTCATTACTTCTGCAAAGAGAACGAGGTAATGAGGGTGGCTGACAGAATGTGGCTTTAGAACACTTGTAGCCATTTCACACCATTACACACTAACCACAGGGCGCGGGATGCTGTGAATGGATACACCAGAAAACAATCAATATCAACTTTACTTCTCTTCATTTCAATGAGGGAGAACACGTGTCAGCCATCAAAAATTGAACCTCGGACACAACGCAAACGCAACGTGAGCAGTTTGGAGCCGATGGCTGTAGTGGAGCAGGGCTGTAATGCAATGCAAATACACATTGGGAAAATACTGATTGAATGTGCAAATGTTAAGATAATTACAGGATATCCCACTTACTACAATTCACACAAATGCACAATTTTGCAAAAAAATCGAGCCACTGCTGCACAAGACTTCCACGGAGACACTATTTAAATTTTCTCTGAACAATGATGAATCTACTTTGCTTAGCTTGCAGCATTGGGTTTAATTCACATAGGATTGAAGAGATCAATTAAAACACTGTAAACATCCTGAAAATATCAATAAATAAATACCTGAGCTTCATCATTCAATGTTGCTAACATATACAGGATCTCATCTGTTAAAGTGTTATAATTTTGTCCACAGAGAACTTAAGTTATATACGATCCTTTAAAGTACAATATTTTATTATTTACAGTCTGTCATTTTGTACAAGTAGGCGTCACTGTAAACAATATTTGAAAAAAGTGGAGATCTCATTTTGAAATAAAATACGACTGATACATCGTTTGGCCAATTTATGGGGCTGATGTTGGCCTTTTATTAAAAATCTGTTCAAATCAATTCCACCTCTAATATGACGAACATGATGTAGTTTGTTTGATTACATGTTTATTGTAGTCAATCAATGATCAATACTACACCGGTTGTCTATGGGAAGACCTTAATCTGAATTGATTTAACATAAGGTGTTGCAGTATGTATGCATGAATCTGTTATGATGACTATGACGAGTTTTAGGTCTAAATGTTGTTTCAGAGGTTTTTCCACCTTGGCAAGAAAAAACTTCCGGGGCAAACATTGAATCCTTCCAATTTTTTGGCAGTAAAATTGTCAAACCATCAAATAAAGATAAAGATATTGATTATCAGTACAAAAATATTGGCTGTCGGCAGCTTCAAACCAAAAAATTCAGTATTGGCACTGGCATGCAAAAAAGCAATATTTTTCAATTCTGGAAGTGGATTTTCTTCAAAATTCAAAATATGAAAAAACCTTGGCATGAGAAGGTTGTCATGCATATCTGACCTGTTACTGTTTATATTTCAATTTGATTTAAATTTGAATTCAAAACTGACTGTCTGTTGTTTTCAGTATGAATTCCCACCTGTGCGAGGAGTTGACCAGTTTCTTTAGTGAGCTGGGGTTGCGGATGAGTTTGTCCAGCAGACAGACAATCTCATCAAACTTGGGCCGGCTGCTGCGCTCTCTCTGCCAGCAGTCCATCATGAGGTGGTACAGTGCCTCGGGGCAGTCCATAGGACCTGGCAACCGATAGCTCTCCTCCACCGCCTTTATTACCTATAGACAGACATGTGGAGACAGAGAGAGGGAAGGAGGGAGGTGGAGAGAGGTTAGTAACGAGAGCGATAAGGTGGTACAGCGCCTCGGGGCAGTCCATAGGACCTGGGAACTGATGACTCTCCTCTACCGCCTTTAGAAACTATATGTTCAAGTAGAGACAGAGGGAGGGACAGGGAGGAAAAGAGAGTGAGAGAGAAAGAGGGGGAGAGAGAGACCACAGGATTGGACAACTGATAATTCTCCTCTACTGCCTTTATAACCCAGAGAGAGAGAGAGAGAGAGAGATGTTCGTAAAATAAAGACATGAGGTGGTGAAATGCTGCAAAGAGAGAGCAAGAAACAGAGAGAGAGAGAGAGAGAGAGAGAGAGAGATGTTCGTAAAATAAAGGCATGAGGTGGTGAAATGCTGCAAAGAGACAGCAAGAAACAGAGAGAGAGAGAGAGAGAGAGAGAGAGAGAGAGAGAGAGAGAGAGAGAGAGAGAGTACAAGAACACAGACAAATAGCCTATACAGCATCAACAAAGTCAGAAGAAGAAAACAATGAAGCATCTCCAGTTCATGGAGAGGGCACAACCTGTTTGACACCTGAGCAGGCAACTATACTCTTCCACAGCAGGACCAGGCAAGCGGTCAAAACAACGGGTGAATTTTGAAGCCAGTAAGGAAGTGTGGGCAGCAGCAGTTCCTCTAACGTCCACTAGAGGCTCCAAAAAGACTCCAAACTGCCCAACTCCATGAAGTCAATGGACCACAACCCAACTTCTGCTCAAAATATAAAGTCAATACAGTTTTTCCACAAGAGGTTTTGGCCTCACTAGCTAATTTCACTTCTTCTAATGTGATTTTCAAAATAATTGTGTCATTAATGGGATATAATGGACATAAAACAGGGTTGTTTTCCTTGTGATTGACAGGTCGCTGTTTACTGGCCAATATCAGGCGGAGCTGCGGCTCTGCAGACGACCCAGACTCCACCCTCTGCCTCTCTTTGGCTGCTCCGGCTCCAAAAAATGTCAACATGGCGGCGATCGTAAACACAACCTCCAGGCTTTAAAAACGGCCCTTCAGAAGCCAGTGGGTGACATCACACTCACTACATCCATCTGCTTTTACAGTCTATAAACTACACTCTTCTACAGCAGGACCACGACACACTCAAACTGGCAACAACACGGTCCTGCTGAAGTGCCGTTGAGCAAGATGCTGAATCCCTACACCAGCACCAGGGGGCGCTATCCTGTAGCCAAACCCTGCAACTCAAGTGCAAAGAGAATTTCCCTGCGGGGATCAACTAAGCATCACGTCATAAAGGCGCTATTTGTTTATTCGATATGCTGCATAACCCAGTTAATCATTTCCGCAGGTAACAAGATGCAAGACAGAATAACAGAGATGGGTTTTTTTTTTTTGGGGGGGGGGGGGGGAATTGAGTAAGACGAATATTAAATAAACCCTGGCTAGCTCCGTCAGGCCCTGCAGTGGAAAGCAGGCTTGAGTTTTCAGCCTAGTTCTGCCAGTGCAAGACACTGCAGGGAATTGATTTGTTGAGTTCATGACAGCCTTTACTCGTGTCAAATTCACACAAAAGACAGACGTGATAGGACTCCAACACACACACACACACACGCATGCATGAAAGCGCGCACGCATGCCGCGCACGCACACACACACACACACCAAATTATAAGAGAGCAGCACAGCATCAAATCATTGCTGCGTGTTGAGTGGGAGAAGAACTACACAGAGTTGACTGGCAGGGAGGAAAGATCAGAGAGCGAGAGAGAGAGAGAGAGAGAGAGAGAGGGGAAGAGCGAGAGTGAGCGAGAGAGGCGAGAAAGAAAATGGAGAAATAGAGATATTGCAGGGTGAAAGGATGAGAGAAGGAACTAAGAAAGAGAAAGAGCTGAGAAACAGAGGGAGAGAGAGCTGAGAGAGAGAGAGGGAGAGAGAGCTGAGAGAGAGAGAGGGAGAGAGAGAGAGAGAGAGAGAGAGAGAGAGTGGGGGAGAGACTGCACTCTTTTTTTTTTCTCCGCAGATCAGAGAAAATCCTGCATAACGCTTTCAATTAAACATCAAACGTCTTCTCCTCTCCTTCCCCTGTCCTCTCATCCTCCTCTCCTCTCCTCCCCCTCTCTAGACTTCTGTAAGACAGACAGCCTAATAACCAGAGGAAGGAGGGAGGGGTCTGAGGCGAGGGATGAAGAGGTCACTGGAGGGCTGTGCGTGTGCGCGAGAGAGAGAGGGGGAGAGTGTGTGTGTGTGTGTGTGTGTGTGGGGGGGTGCATGTGTGTGGTGTCTCACCGAATCAAACGCTACATTCTCTCACTTCACCATGTGACACAGTTGCTGTATTTCCATGGAAGTGACCTGTGTGCTGCCCTATAGGTGCCACCCTCTCCTTCTCTTTTCTTACCCCCTCTGTCTCTCTCCCACCTGTCTCTCTTTCTCTCTCTCTTTTTCTCTCTCTCTTCTTCATCTCCTCTCCGACATACAGATACATGCATCGAGATCTTCTTTACCTCCCCAAATTCAAAACCATGCGCACATATTTTGAAAACCTTCCAACACACAAAAAACTCCAATTCATCCTAGGAGAAAAAAATCAGGCGTGTGCTAGCCTGGTTCCAGACTCCTTCAGATTCTTCAGATTTTATCGAGTGCTTCAGACTCTGGTGTTGCTCTAATCAACGGCTTGTTCTCGCTCTGAGAAACAATCGAGACAATCAGCGCCTTTGTGGGCGGGACTAAATTTTAAACCGTTAGTACGGTTCAAACGGTTTTTCACTGGCGTTTCGGGAGAATAATATTTTTGAAATCACCCCCTTAACCAACATATTGTCTTTGCAAAGACGATATTTTCGTCAAAAACGACCGACATTCTTGGTGAAGTTAGTAAATACTCCCAGCATCAGTGTGACTGAAGTGACGTCAGAGCGGCCGGATACGTCAGTCACTAGTGATTGGTTCAGATGCGTCAGTCACTAGTGATTGGTTTGTTGGTTCGGGGAAAATCAACCCCCCCCCACACAGAAAACGACTAACTAGGTGGCAATCTCAGGCTGAATAATGGAGTGGGAATGAAATGGCCATTCAGTGGAGTGTGCCACTACTGCAGCCAAATATGTCTCAGCCTGTCATCGTCTCAGACAATTAACGTAACGTAAAAAAAGAAAAAATGTGACCAAATCTGTTTGAAAATGTCAAATGTATATATTTAGATAAATTGCTTGACTGTTTATTGTTATATTTACTAATTTAATGACATGTGAATTGTATATATATTTCTCATTGACAGTTTGATTACCATCATTTGAATTTGGCAATAAGTACTTTGGTATTTCATGTCAATAAAGCACCTTGAATTGAACTGATACATGCAGGTCATCGGTACATGCTGAGCACAGCTTACTTGCTAGTGCTGCTATCACTCCCGCTAACCCTCTTTTAGCATTACAAGTCTTTCCATTTTGCATTTTGTGGACAGACAGAATATTTAAAAATAAACACGGGTAACGTTGTGACACGCCAACAACAAAACAAAGCAAAATAAATCTTTGCATTTTGTTCAGACGATCTAAAAAATGCATGGCATTGATGGGGAATCTATAAGTGAGGGGCGAATGTGTTTCCCTGTCATGTTTTTCTGCTTAGCCCTGCAGCTCCATGTGCATTCACCTGTTTCAGCTCTTTTGCTTACACTCTCCTTTCTTCCCACCCCACAACCTCTCTCTGTATTCCCATTAAAACCATTCATTATCCACACTTATAGTATTCTATTAATAGATCCCGGCAATGATTTAATAGATCCCCACACCCTGAACACACACACACACACACACACATCCCATTTCAACCCCCTTTCTGCCTCTGGCAAGCGAGATGCTGTATATTCACCTACATATCTTTCTATTATGTCTTTATCTACAGGAGTCAGTTCTCCAGGAACAATACACTTGGCTTAATGCCAACTTCCCCCCTCTACCAAGACTCAAATCCTCAAAATATTTCACCTGCAATCCCAAAATGATTTTGCAGGCATTTGTGAAGGCTCGACTGACAAAGGAATCTCTGATTTTAGGTTGATAATCTATATAAGTCTACAATATTTTATACAGTATATGTTATATTGCAGTTTTTTTTTTATTTGTGAAGAGCAACGTCACAAATAAAATTCTTCCATGATGTCACAGATTTTCATAATAATAGTAATGATGATAAAGGGCTTATCAAAGTTACAAATAGCTACATCTTCAGAAATTCAACTTTGTGTCCATTTAAAAAAAGTGAAACAAACATTTACTGTGCATTAAT
This sequence comes from Centroberyx gerrardi, assembly GCF_048128805.1. Taxonomy (NCBI): domain Eukaryota; kingdom Metazoa; phylum Chordata; class Actinopteri; order Beryciformes; family Berycidae; genus Centroberyx; species Centroberyx gerrardi. The sequence continues at coordinate 33,172,570 of NC_135998.1, forward strand.
ACAAGGAGTGTTGTGACTTTTTTCATTTGCATGTTAATTTAATTGGTATAATAAGAAAGGTGAACTGTGTACCTGTTCATTGAGATTGGTGAGACTACATTACCCATAATTCTTTGTGCCAGACCTGTTGTAGGAAGTTTCTGTTTAGACTCAAGTGGCTACAGACAAGTTGGGCTAGTACCGCATCTTTTATCTTTCTACACAAGCTAACAAGATGTAATGTGTTGATTCAGTAATGATAATGCAGTCCGAGTTCAAGTCTTGTCAAATTTGAAGGTAGTTAATCTACATGAAGAAGAAAAAACCCTTTGGGTCAACAGAGGGTGGCAGGATGGTGTAATGGTTAGTGAGGTTATCCTCCAACCGGTGAGCTCTGCTTCGATCCCCATGTGTCCCGACCTGCTGAAGTATCCTCCGGCAAAATATTTAACCCCTAATTTCTTCAGGGGTGCTGCTCCACCCGGCTGACCTTGCACCCAAACCAGAGGGTAAAAAAATCATTTCCATCTTGGGGGATGAATATATCAAAACAAAACAAATTAAGCTTGACATAAAACACGCGTACACACAAGGATACACACTTTGATTCCCATCACAATGTCACGTCAAACTTACGTCCTGATTTGACATTTCCCAGTAGGGCCTCTCTCCATATGACATCACTTCCCACATGACGATGCCGTAGCTCCACACGTCGCTGGCCGAGGTGAACTTCCTGTACGCTATCGCCTCTGGAGCCGTCCAGCGAATAGGAATCTTCCCGCCCTGCGACCACAGAAAACACATTCATCAAACAAGGTAGGGGACAGAGTTACAGCCTTCTGCATCACAAGTACCTCAGTGGACTTCAAAGAAACTAGACTTGGGATATGGGACCTCTGTAACATCTATTACCTTTACTCTTCTGTTACTTTTACTCTTCGGTAAGCACAAAGATGCTTGATTAGATTTGATTTTAAGACTTTTTTTCCCCCCCTTTATCATTTTATGTTTATTTAATTGTGTTTTAATTGTGTACTTCATGCCTTATTTATTGCATTGTGATACTATTTACTATTTGTTTTGTGGTACTATTGGTTTACTATCTTTTCATTTTATATACTGTGAAGCACTCTTCTTTAGAGGGGTGCTATATAAATATAATTATTCTCTGTCATGCATACTTTCTATCTATTCAACTGCTTTGATATATGAAGAGCCTCATATGTTTGTTAAGATAGTTGGGTGTGTCACAGGTCCTATCGCTGTAAACAAACATCCACATCACCACGCATGTATAGATGATCTTTGTGGTGTATAGGTGCAGCTGCATCCGTTTATAAATGCTCAGTTACTTTTCGTTCCCTTACGTAATGTCTGAGTGGGCCTCAAGAAACCAAGAATAGACCCTAATTGAAGCACTTCTGCTATGTGCGATCTAACCTGCAATTTACGCCACTGCACTGCTCATTTTATATGTAGCGGCTGCATACACAGATCAATACAGTCTCGAAAGCACCTTCCTGATAGCGAGTTGCACTCCCTTTCACACAATCCACATCTCAACTGTCTCAGGTATTAAAATCCCTCTTTTAATTTGTCTCCTCATCTTCATCCAACATCTCTGCTTCGCGGCAAACTTGGCAAAAGATAGAAAAAAAAAAGTTCACAGGCCGACTGCTGAGCTCCAGAGGAAAATGTGTTGTCGGCTGACATCGTGTACAGAAATTAACTTGATATAGTATTGATGAACACAGCAGGATGTCTCGGGGTCTGATTATTTTGGAGGGTGTGAATTATGTTATTCTCGCAGAAAGAGAGAGTAAGAGAGAGAGGGGGGGAGAAAGAGAGAGAGAGAGAGAGAGAGAGAGAGAGGTGAGTGACAGGATATTTGGTGCTAAGGCAGCAGGACTCAGTGCTAATTGACTGTTGTGGAGACTGAGCTGAGTACTAATTGGCCCTCCTCCTGTAGGAAGAAGCCTGTCTCTGGCTGACAGGACTCCACTCAGCCTGGGACTCACAGCTCAATTTAAAGCCTGCTGTGTGTGTGTGTGTGTGTGTGTGTGCGTGCGCGTATGTGTCTATTTGTGCATGGTGTGTATATGTATATGTGTATGTGGCTTGTGTGAAATTCTGTGTTGTGTAAGAGTTTTCTACTTAACCCAAAGTTGGATATACCACATTCACCACAGACACAAGCACGTGCGCGCGTGCACACACACACACACACACACACACACACACACACACACACACACACACACACACACACACAGACGGCACAGATTAAATATAGATGTTGGGCATTATGTCCATCATCTCCCCTGTTAAACACACTATCCTCTACACATAGACACAACACACATACACTATGCCCTTCCCATCTCTCTCCTTCTCTCTCACACACTCTCTCTCTCTCTCTCTCTCTCTCTCTCTCACACACACACACACACACACACACACAGTCTTACCCGTGTGGTGTATGCAGCCTCAGGGTCGTCCTCCAGGACTCGGGACAGGCCAAAATCAGAGACTTTACACACCAGGTTGCTATTGACCAGGATGTTACGAGCTGCTAGATCACGGTGGACGTATCCCATGTCAGACAGGTACCTGCGTTCACCAACACACAGGAGCCAGTTACACAACCCGCTGTACCAAAATCCAGGTGAAACCAGTTAGTTGTTAAACAGTTGTGCCCTGCCTTCAGATGCCAAACAACTTAAGAACAGGTATGAAATGATTTGACATGTTCGTTAACATTTTATCAAGCATTCAAGCTTTCTTTGGTTTCACGGCTTTGGTTCCAGCTACAGTTTCATGAAAAAGTGATTCATTAGTTTCTCACTCTGTGTACGTATGTGTCTGCATGAAGATATGATATTTTAGTTGTGGCATTTTATTTTGTTTTATGGTATTTTATTGCTTCTACCTCATGTCTTACTTTGGGTTCCATGTGTGCATATGCATGTGTGTGTACCTCATGCCAGATGCGATGCCACGCAGCATACCAACCAGCTGGATTACAGTAAACTGACCATCATTTTTCTACAGAGAGGAAAGGAAAAAAAACAGAAAAAAGAAACTTGTTGTCATCCATTTGTTTTGGCTTTCCTAGTTTATTGATGGAGATTATATGGAGAGTGACAGGAACGATGGGGGAGAGAGAATGTGACGTTTGACAAAGGTCTGAAGTCAGATCAAATCCACAACGCTTTGTTGCCTTGATATTTCAGCATCTTTGGTACCAGGGCAGAAAATGCAAAATCTATGATCAGCAACATTTTCTTCTTCTAAGGTCCATGATGATAGTTCAGGAGGAAAGAGTCCCATATCCTATTGATCCAGTCTCCCCACAGCGGTGCTCCTCCACTGCACACAACTCTTGAAAAACTACCCATCCCCATCACAGAAACAAACTGGACACATACAGTTTCCAACCGTCCAATCCTTGCTCTCCCTGCTTGGTATATCAACTATGCACCTTTCCAGCTCAGGTCATTCCTCCCTTGCATCCTCCACTGCACTTGTCTCTTTTAATTGTTCAACTTCCTTCCATTTGTGCTCTTCAGTAGATCCACAGCTGGACATTTTTGCCATGAATTTGGGAGTTCCAAACCAGGATTATGGACTCCTCTAAGCCTGGACAGATCTGCCACTTTGCATCCCTGTTGCCTTCAGTCCCACCATCTTCAATGCAATAGGTAGGTCCATCCTAGAAACACCAGCCCAGCCCTCTCTCTCTCTCCCCAGGTGGAAGCCACTCTCTCATTTCTCACTTCCAGCCCAGACTTCCCTTTCTCATGGCTGTTACTCTTGAAGGGGTTCCAAATCCGCAAACCCTAAATATTAATAATTGGGTGGTTTGCAATAACTGAGCAAAATGCTAAGGGAGCAAAGAGTTCTATTGGCCTTGATAGGAGGATATATCTGTTAGGGTATATCTACTCTCTACCTTAGCACTCTAGTCAGGAGGTGGCACCTCAAAAGAGCTGATAGATCTGAATTCTCTCTGAATTCACAGCGCTGGGCCCATAATAACCAAAGATCAAAATCACCACACTTGTACAAATTACCTTTTTTGGTACGTATAGCTACCAAGATACCAATGCAAAGATAAATACTCAGGCTGACTGCTTAGATCCAAAGGAAAACGTGTTGTCAACTCATGTGTGCAGACATTAGCCTGACACAGTATTGATGAACACAGCAGACTATATTAAGGTCTGGCTATTTGGGGTGTGTGATTTTTGAGTCTCACAGCTGTCACAGCACCTCTGCTCTCTCCCTCCTACCTGCAGACCCTTCCACTGTGGCTCCTCTTCATTTTGTCCTCATAGTAGCGCTCACTGCTCTTCAGGTTTCTGCCTCAGCTCCATCCAACCCAACTGTAAACCATCCAACCTCCCCATGATCTTCTCTTCAAGTCTCCATAGGCATACTGCTAAAATCTCTAGTGAGCCTCCTTCTCCTTCTCAGCTCATGCTTTCAACCTCAGTTTCCATCACTGCCACAGGTACCTTTTCCCCATCCATAGCACCTTAGGCTGAACCTCCTACTTATAAGTGAAATGAGAGGTTAAGCCCAAGGTGTTCGTTATGAGCCTTCCTTCTAGTCCATCGTCCATAGCTGCGACAACTAATGCAGCGGCCAGTCCAGCTGACTTTTCCCCCAGTTTTTTTCTCTTGGCTGTGTTACATAGTGGCCTCAGTTCGCCAGCCATCCATGGACTTATTTCCCCGGGTTTCCCATGCTGCTCCTCCTGCTGCTGGTCCCTCAGGGTCCTCTTCCACCCTCTTCCATTCCGGATCGTGCAGCACGGCCACGTCAGCAGTTTCCACTGACAGCCCATCCCGCATCTCCTCCTTCCCCCTGTCTTTTGTCTCACAGCCTCCTCCTATTCCCGCTGGTCTGGGTGAGAAAATCCTGTCAGGTGAGGATTTGATCTTTCCCTTCTGCCTTCTTCACTCCTCCTGTCTTCCTAGCACACCCATAGCTCCAAACGCCACCGTTCACATTCTCAGCTTTCCTGAATTTCCAGAACTGCTTTTCTGTAATATACTGTCGTCATCTGCTCCATCCTCCCTCACTGCTGTACTGAATCATTTGACTAGATTTCCCTCCATTAGCCATCTGCTACAGGGGTTCTCCTTTTTTCATGCAGCATTTAGGCTTGTCCGCCAACTGCGTCTTGCCATTGTAACAGATGTCTTCAGAGGTTTGCCAGACTGCCTCTTCCCTTATAATCCACCTTACTGGATACCTCTTGCTGTCCTCTCAACCCAGCTCTCTTGTCCTCCTCTTGCATCCCTCTTTAACATAACATATAACATATTTGGTGGCCACTTTTTTATCCAAAGACAGTACAGTACCATGAGTGCTTACATTTCAGACAGGGGTGGTTCCAGGGAGAAACAAACCCAAAGTCCTGCCAGTCTTTGCACCATGTTCTACCTTCTGAGCTACACCCAACCAATTTACTATCCTCCGCCTGATCCTGTCCATCGCTGAGGCGGCTGCTTCCTCTGGTCTTTACAGGGGAAGACAGATATCAATTCATATTCAGTCAGACACCTACTGTGTCATTCACTCCGATAAAACTCACGATCGGCATATGTGAGCATCACCCTTGAAGCCATGCTTCTATTGGCTTATTTGGGGTTTCTCCACTTGCCTAAGTTTACCACTGCCTTTTTTCATTTCCCTCCTTTGCATCTTCCCCACATCTGAGATGCATACATTATTCACTATCATCAAATTCTGCAAATTCATCATGTTCAGTTTGATTCAGGCCACCAATTTATATTTTACATTCACCTCTACATCATTTCACTACCTTTTACAATCATGCTCTGTCCATCACAAGCCACTCCATACCATACCAACATGCCAAGCTCAGTTAACCGATGACTTGTCACTGACTTAAGTAGATCCACCGATGCTTATGAGACCAGCATTCATGCAAATATGGTGCATGCCCACATGCTACAAGCGCAGCTAAAACTGATCACTCTAATCTATGTTTATATACCCCAGTACCCACTAGTGCTCCACCTTCGAACCTCCTTTGCCTCACCACTTTTCTTCATGGTACCCTCATGCACCGTTATAGTTCAACATTCACCTTTAGACACTCTTGCAAATCTCTGCCTCGAGGCCATTTGTGCAACCTCAGTTCACAATCAAGGTAGGTTTATCATCTCTTAGCATTCCCTTGCTAAATATATATTACTGCTCTATCCTCAAAACTCTCTTCCCGACCCTTTGAGAGTTGTCCAGCGCAACCTTGGTCCAAGACCGAGGGCCAAAATCTCCAGGTAGTATGGACATAAATCCAGACACGAGCGCTCTGCTGCCTTTGGAAATTTCTGGCAAACCTTCAGTCTCACACTCAGGGCCAACATCTTCATGCGCTGTAGGAAGATTTAAACATCTGCACCATGCTGACAAACTACTGTGTCTCCTTGACAGATGCCAGCATAACCTAATCACATGACCTAGAGTCAAAATTATTGCACACCTGGAATCCCTAGCATGAGCTAGGGCCGACATCTTCACACATGCATAACCTCTTCGGGATGTTATAGCTTTTGCACAAGCATTTTCTCTCAGTTACAATCATCACATCACTTTTATTTCTGTTTGAATGTGTAGAATTCTGAGCTAGTGAATTGGATGTGATGACAGTTTGGGAGGACACATTCTCATTTTCTACTGATCCCCTTTTCTCCACAGTGGTGTACCTCCATTACACACAGCTCTCAAAAATCTATTTCCCCCTGCAGGAAGATTGAATGTGTTTAATTTCCAACTCAGATCATTGCGCTCCCCATTTGGCATATAAACAAACAGCATTTCTCCACCTTGCATCCCACAACCTCCCCATTCTCCTCACAAATTTAGATCCTCATCACCTCCCCTTTTCTCCTCCCCAAGTTACATTAAGTGGAGTCCAGTGGGTGTTTCAGCACAACCTTGATCCATGATGGAGAGCTGACTCCACCTCCTCATGGTAAAAACACAAGGTGTTGCAAAAACATTCACTTATAACCATCATATATTCTTCTTACTTTCATTCCAGTTTGTATATGTAGATTCTTGAGCTAGTGAACTTCTGGTTGTCTTTTTCCCTACCCTCCTCCTCCTCCTACCCCATCCTCTTTCTCTTTCTCCTCCTCCCCATAGTCCTCCTCTTCCTCCACTGTCTATTTCCTATAATCATCCTCTTCTCCTCCTCATAATCGTCCTCCTCTTCCTCCTCTCCTACCTTGAGGAACGTGTCCAGTGATCCATTCTCCATGTATTCAGTAATGATCATCACTGGCTTGCCTGAGAAACAAAATATTAGAACTCACTTAATAACTCACACTTCATAAACAAAAACAACAACACACATGAATAATCAAATCTAATGATATTGAACTGATTAAATAGTGATTAAGTGGTGCATGGGGAGGGGAAAGGGGCAGACTCAAGCTATCGCTTTTCCCTAGCGACTTGATTTGAGCAAGCATATATTACAAAATTTAGCTTGGACTAAAATACTCTGGTGCTTAAAGTTGGCAAATGGAAAATAGTCTCATTAGAATATTGCTGACAAATCAGTAGGGAAGACAAATTCCGATGCTATAGCAACAAAACTAGACAGTTGCCATCAATATTAGTAGCCCCGGTTCATTGCTCTTTCACTTGAGACAATGGGGGAGTTTCAGTCAGATATTCTGTGATTTCTACTGAGTGAGCTTTGAAATTAACCGGGACAGGAGAAAAATAGATCTGCTGATAAAAACTAGTTTACAGGGACAAACTAAAGAACTATAGATCTAATATTTCCTTTAATGGTTGTACATATAAAGTAAATCCTACAGGTAGTATCTTTAGTTCACAAAATCTTACACCAAAAACAAAACACAATGCCTGACAAGGAAATGACATGCTGCCGACTCACTCTTGGTGACCACGCCCTCCAGGTGGATGATGTTTGGGTGGTCAAACTGGCCCATGATCGACGCCTCCCACAGGAAGTCGCGTCTCTGCTGCTCTGTGTAGCCCGCCTTCAAGGTCTTGATGGCGACCTGGATCTCCCTTTTCCCCGGCAGCCTCAGCGGTCCGCTGCACACCTCCCCGAACTCACCTGAGGCAGAGGGACAAAGCTTGACTGTGGCCTCGACATCTGAGTCCAACCTGACCTGAACCTCAATTTATTTTTGTCCAAAGCTAAGCCAAACTGAGGGTTAATTGCTTTCTGTGAGGCCTAACCCAGTTTAAGCCTGGGAGTTCACCAATTACAGTATTTATCTATTTTATTGATTGATTGATTGATCTGAAACTCAAAACATATCCATTTCAACCTAACAGATCCAATCCACTTTTGGGTCTAAAAGTAAAGCTCCAGAGAGGGAACACAGCCCCAAAAATAACCCAGTAAATAAATAAACATCTCTTAAGTGCCATCACTTCTCAGGTTTTTCTATTGTGGCAACATATGGACCACAAAGAATAGCCCAGCCAAACACACACACACACACACACACACACACACACACACACACACACACACACGCACGCAATCCAATACACTATTGGACTATTTTTTCATTTAAATAATTAAACCACGGTTAATAATCCATTTGTATTGATGCTGTTTGGGATTGCCATAATATCATATAACAATATAACTTTTGATTTCTGTAACAATACCAGCCAAGCCTCATTCAACTCCAGATCCAATACTCACATTAGACATTAGATATGTATTTATGGATTTATGAAGGGGGAAACTCAAATCACAACAGGTGTTGCAGGGCCTATTTACTGTATTTCACTGCTGCACAGCAAGTGAGTTCACAAGGCTTACAAATGTAGCAAATCAACACATTTGTCAGCAGAACACATGGACCATTTATAGCTGTGTGAAGTGTCATTTCCTGGTAAAATGTTTGGCTTAATGGACTTGTGTGTAAACATGTGTATCTCTACAACGATGTACTATTATGAGGGTGATATTTATATTTATACCGTTGCATGCGTTTAAAAAAGCAAGGTGCGTTGCAAAAGGTCTGTTTGCGGTGTGTGAACAAGCTAGGCTAATTTAGCTAACGTTAGCCTAGTTTACAGACTCCGTACAGTGTTTATACTGCTTGGATATGATAGCTAATCACTGAAATCATAAATATTCACCACTAGCCCCCACCGGCTTACACATTCAGGTTGTAATAATCCTTGTGGCGAACCACGAGGATGAGCTTTACAGTCACTCATGTTTATCGTCGATGTTGATTGGTCCACTATGGGTGACGTGCCCCTAACACTCGCACTGTGCAAAAGTATCAGCATATTCAACTATGGCACATTCATAAAAATGTGAGGTGCGTTGCTTTGGGAGAAGAGAGCATGCCGATCCCGTGAGCACGCAGCTCCATAGAGAACAATATACAGAAGCACGCTTAAACTCTTTCAAAAGGTGTTTTCTGAACGCACCCTTGTGCAGCTTGAAGAAAATATGATGTGAGATGGTAGAAGTATTAAGAAAACAGTTCTGAGACCATTTCTTAAATATATTCAACAACATTACTATATATTATGGCAGACCTCTTAGTTTCAGCAGCACTTTCGAGTATTTTACCAAGGGCGTAGTTGGCTGAACAAATTTACACCAGTGGATCAGATTGTGTGATAATGTTCACATTTTGCAATATCCAATGCAGGCCACAAACTGCCCAGTACTGACGCTCAGTACTGAATCAGTCGACTCACCGGCTCCGATGATCCTTTCTATGGAGATGAAGGAGACGTCGATCTCCTGGGCGAATTCATGCACTGCCTGGTTGGGGTCCTCATAGGTGAGGGGGTCGATGTAGGTACGCACCCCCGGGAACTTTACTGCAGACACACACACATATATACCATCATTAGCATTCATATGCCATTTAACATTTTAACAATAGACATTTAGTGGTCTCTTATCCAAAGAGCCTTGCAGTACATTTGTAGCATGGATGGACCCAGTGGAAAAGTAACCGCTAAACATGGCAGTGTTTGTTCCTCGCTCTTCATTCATCAGTGTTGTCACCATTAAAATCACTGTCATCAACAGCATTATTGCAATTATCTCATCATTGTTATCATCGACACAATCGTCATTATATTTGTTATTATCACCATCATTGCTGCCATCATTTAATTTGGGCAAAGAGACGTCTACATTTTAAAATCTCCATATACCTCCACATCTGTGCACGGAGGATAATGTGAAAGAATTAAAAGCAGAAATTTCTAATGTGGTCCTATTATCATTATTATTATTACACCAGTGGTGACATACTCCCATAGGCTATAATTTCACTGTCATGCACAAACACTGATCATGTGATTTCTGATAGGCTAGTATCATTCATGAAATCAAATACAGAAAAACAGCTGTCTTATCAAATATGGTAATCCATGCCTCTGTTTTATAAATCTTATGAAACAGTATGGAGAATACAGCTTTATTAATACTGTATTATAACTATAATAACTAAGTTAACAGTCAATATTTCGTCACACGGCATGAATCAATATGACAAGATGGTGGATTATGGTCATTCACAATAAATGTGTGCAGCACGCGCTGACAGCTCTGAGATTTCCCTGACTCGTTGTGAGTTGGGAGCAGCCGGGGTTGGCTCTGCTGCCAACAGATGGGCACGAGGAAACAATGCCAAGAATGTGGCCAAATAAATTAAGCTGTCACGGCCTATAAATCATCACAGCTCGGCGTGTCCTCCACCAACATGGCTGCCAGGGACCTGGTTTGAAGCTATGTCATTCAAAAAACTGCTTCTGGAATAAAAAAAGATTGTCATCTGCACAAGGAAAATACACACACCCACGCATGTAGCACACACACGCACACAAAAACACACACACACACGCCTATAGGGGTGAACGAACCCACAGAGCACGACCGCTATTTGAACCCTCTACTGTAAGTCTTCTTGTAAACTCTAGACGACCTCATGTGCACGCATACACACACACACACACACACACACAAAATCAGTTCGGGCACTCTTAACTTACTGTGACCATTGTGGAAGTGCATCTTCTCCTCTTCAGGATCCTGCTTTGCCTTGCTGTAGCCGCACCGCCTGAGAGGGAAACACTTGCATCAGTGACTAACTTGGCGATGTTTACACACGAGCACCCATCAAACATCTGTAAGCACGCACACAAAAAAGCACAGACTAGTGTTTTTTTTTTTAAAAACAGTGCTGCTGTCATTTCTGACACATATTGTAGAACATCTTCAGCTCATTTGCATCAGTGACGCGTTATATAGGTCAACGCAATGCTCAAACAGTAACACCCGTCACACATCTGTACAAAAGCACATGTGCATGCAGACAAGATGATAAAAAAAACATAGAACATATTAATCAAAACTAGTGATGTGTTTTAATTGAGGACACATATTGCAGACCATTCTGTCTGGGAGATAAATGCTTCTGTACAGTTTCAGCTCCGGTCCAATTAAATCTCTTAATGAGGCATGGCCTTTTAGCAATGATTTTACATCCTACTTTTCTCATGCAGTTTAGTTTTGTCACAGAAATTTCTAATTCCTATTAAGGGGTTTCTATTATGTCTGCCCTCTGTATCTAAACGAGCAGCGAACAGAGACAGGTACAGACAGGAGGAAAAAGAGAGATTTACAGACAGATCACAGTGATTGTAGGAAGCAAACGACCAACACACAAGGCACATTCACACTTGGATTTGAGTGCAAGATAAGCTTTTCATTTCCTCGAGGAAGTTCCGAGTTTACAATTTCACGATTTTTTGCAAAATCAACAGTTCCCTACAAATATTGCCACCGCTTGCAACTACCATGCTTTTACTGCAAAAAACCTTCCACCTTTGAAAAAAAAAAAAAAGCAAAGGACTGCAATTTTCCTAAAATGTTATTTCACCACAAAGCTCTTGTCAACAAAACAACTCGCACTCAAATTTTTTTCATCAAACCTCCGACTTTCACCACAAACAAACACAGAAAAGAGCACAAATTGGCCTTGCATGTTCCCAGTAAAGGTCAAAGACAGATCAAGCGTTTTTGGTCACGATAATCACTTTGTAGGAAAAACCCACAATTAAAACTCATGAAACCCTGGAGCGATTGGCTTTTGCTTCTTTTGTCTCTTTCTTCCTGTCTTTTTCTCTTTTGTGTGGGTGTGGAAACGCAAACATGTGCGTGCCCTCTGATCTGTAGGCCAAAATCTCTAGCTTGTGTTACGTGTGTGTGGGTTTCTGTGTGTGTGTGTGTGTGTGTGTGTGTGTGTGTGAGTGAGAGAGAGTGAGAGAGAGAGAGAGAGATCTAAGAGCTTCTGTCTGTCAATATTTAGACAAGCAGCATCAGAGATAACACAGATTAAATATGAACAGATTGATTTTAAACATGATCCTATAGGCAAACACAAGCAAACACACACACGCAATCACACACACACACACACACACACACACAGATGCACAAATTGCTGTAGTTGTGAGAACATTCTGTTGATTTAATTTCTGACTTTCTATCCCAAATGTACCTCAACTCTAGCCAAAACAGTCCTAATTTTAATCTTTTCCTTAGCGTTACAATTCTAACCCTAAGGGTCAACAAAATGTTTTTTACATTATAGGATTTTCCTCATCTTCCTTTCCTTGAAGACCTAATGCCCAAGTTTGAGAACACATCAACACACACACACACACACATACACACACACACAAACACACACGGGTTCTGTCCAAGTCTTTCCCATCACGGGTCTCTGTAGGAGAGCCAGGCTTGGCCAGGGGGGGTTGGTATGGGCAGCTGGATAGTCTGGGGGAGGGGAGTGTGTGTGTGTGTGTGTGTGTGTGTGTGTGTGTCTGCCTGGGGGGACAGTCAGTGTTTGGTTTGCTGGATCCGATGAGTCAAGGGGTTTGAGCGTGTTCAGTGCCCACTGAGCCCTCCAACTTCCTGCGTGTGCATCTGTGTGTTTGTTAACCCATGCATACACGCGTCTGTGCGTATGTGTGTGTGTGTGTGTGTGTGTGTGTGTGTGTGTATGCGTGTGTGTGTGTGTGTGTCTAGACATGTGTGTTCTCATTGTGTTTGGATGTGTATGCATGTGTGTGTAGGTTGGAGGGTCATGCGGGAGGAGGAGGAGGAGGGGGGGGAGGGGTCAGTGGTTGGAGGGGGTTGCGGTGCTTGTGTCCCAAATCCATCACTGGAAAATTTGGCATTCCTTCCCATCTCTCCTCCCCCACACCAAACCACGGTGATCCTCGCTCCCCGTCCCGGTTTAACTGAACCGGAATCACCCGCCGCATCGTTTTCGGTTTGCCTTTTAAATCCCGAAACGGAACCAGTGCAGCCGCTGTCTGCTCCGTCTGATCATTCTGTCAAACAGCTACACATCTGTATGAATAAATAACTCAATAAGGATGAACTGAATGACCAAAATGATGAACCAATGGCCTGAGGGACGGACAGTTGAATGAATGACGGATCGACAAAAGTATGGATGGATGAAAAGATGGATGGATGGATGGATTGATGGATGGGTGAATCAACAAAAGTAGGGCTAGATACATGAATGGATGAAGGTCAAATAATGCATTGTTAAAAACATGGATGGACTATAAATTCAGATCAAGCGGCCAAAACCACGGGTGAATTTTGAAGCCAATAAGGAAGTGGCTGAGAGCTGCAGTTCCTCTAACGTCTGCGAGGGTCCGGCTCCAAAAAGACTCTAAATCCCGCCCAACTCCATTCAAGTCAATGAGACCACAGCTCAACTTCTCACTCAAAATATAAAGTCAATACATTTTTTCGACAAGAGGTTATGGTCTCAGCAGCTAATTTCACTTCTTCTAATATGTGTCCGTATGACGATTTTCAAAATAACTGCGTCATTAACGGGATATAACGGTTATAAAACGGGGTTGTTTTCCGAGTGATTGACAGGTCGCTTGTCCAGTGATCACGGACCAATAGCAGGCGGCGCTGCGGCTCTGTGGGAAACCCTCGGCTTCGCTCTGGCTGCTCCGGCTCCAAAAAATGTCAATATGGCGGCGCTCGAAGACCCGAACTTTTGGCTTCAAAACGGCCCTTCAGAAACCTGTGGGTGACGTCACACTCACTACGTCCATCTTGTTTTACAGTCTATGATTCAGATTCGTTCATTGTCCATCCATGTTTTTAACGATCCATTGACCTGAGCGTTGTGATCAGAGGAAGCTTTTATTTTGTTAGTTACAGTTCAGCAGAAGGACATCGATATAAGCAGCATGGCTCATATAGCTTATTTTAGTTAAGTTGTTGCATATCACTTGAAATGTGTTTTAAAAGAAGTTGAAATTAGATAAAAGCATTACAGCACCCAACCTGAGTTAATTAGTGGCTATAATGGAATTTCAAAGTTCAAGTTGTTGTTGTTCACATTTGGTATTTTTTCTTGGTGTCTCATTGTAAACGTAGCCCATGTTTTTATTGTCATTCTTTTCTTATACTGTATATGATATTGATATGAACCTGTTTTGTAACTCGTGTATTTTTTCCACTGTGAAGCATTTTCTAACTTTGTTTTGATAAGTGCTATATAAATAAAGTTTATTATAATTTGTAAGTTCTTTAAGTCTATTAAAAGGACATAAAAGGTATTTGGGGTATATTAGGTGAAATGTATTCACAATAACTGTGTAATATTTTGGCCAGTGTATGTACACTCACCAGCCACTTCATTCAGGTACACCTGTTCAACTGCTCGTTAACACAAATATCTAATCAGCCAATCACGTGGCAGCAACTCAATGCATTTAGGCATGTAGACATGGTCAAGACGATCTGCTGAAGTTCAAACCAAGCATCAGAATGGGGAAGAAAGGTGATTAAAGTGACTTTGAACGTGGCATGGTTGGCTGGTTTGAGTAATTCAGAAACTGCTGATCTACTGGGATTTTCACGCACAACCATCTCTAGGGTTTACAGAGAACGGTCCGAAAGAAAAAAAAAAATCCAGTGAGTGGCAGTTCTCTGGGCGAAAATGCCTTGTTGCTGGCAGAGGTCAGAGGAGAACGGCCAGACTGGTTCGAGCTGATAGAAAGGCAACAGTAACCCAGATAACCTCTTTACAACTGTGGTGAGCAGAAAAGCATCTCAGAATGCAACACGTCCAACCTGGAGGCGGATGTCACTTTGGTAGCCGGTTGACACTGAGCTGAAAGCTGATACCTACCCAGTATTACTAAAGTGTACCTAATGAAGTGGCCGGTGAGTGTATATATGTGCTTTTACAGGAGCATGTGTGCTGCCTTGATTTTGCATTTGTGTGTGTGTGTGTGTGTGTGTGTGTGAATGTGGAAGATTGATTGTAGCGTTTCCAAGCCAAGATCAAGACGAGGTCATACGAGCCTGGAGGCATGCTAAATGCTAATACAGCAGTTACACAGCGTATCGAGCACAGAGTGCTAAATGCTGCCGTGCAACAGAGCGAGACTAGCTGACCAAACTTCAGGAGAATCCACTGACTTACACGCATCCCCAAACCTCAACCTCAAACACAAGCCTGGGAAAAGGTGGGAGAAAGGACTTTGACAAAGCAGATTCTGCCAATATATAAAAAACAAGTCTCTCACTTTTTTTCACCTGTTTAAGTATTGATAATCGTTCTATTTTCTTCACTCCATCGGCTTAAGTTTTCTCAGACCGGATTTCGGTGTTGCACTTGTTCAAACTGAAAGGTTTAATAAACATAAAGAAACCAATTCGCTTAAAAATAATTCAGCATAATGACTAGTTTCTTATTTATTGTCAGAATCTGCTTTGTTCGAGTTTGTTTATGTGCTAGAAGTGTGATTTTCAGACTGTTCCTCCATTCAATGGCAGTGAATGGAAAGAGAAAAAAACTCAATTCTCCAATGTCCTCTACCGGAGCAACAGATCACAGAATCACTGATTTGGGGGTTTTATCATGTCCAGGAAGTTCTACCAAAGTTCAACATCACTTTAACAACACTCTAACCTTAACCCTTGTGCTAAATCCTATGATGCTGCACAACAAAGGAGACAGATTTGGGTTGGAAATGAGATTTTCCATATTTCATTTTTGTTAGTCAGCGTTAGGTCAGAGAGGGTTAAGAGGATAACCTCTTACTAAGTCAACAAACAACCACATTTTCAAAGAAATGCTCATAACTGGTCTAAAAGGAAAAAAAACAAGCCAAAAAAAACAAAAAAAAAACTTTGACACTCTCTTTCTCAGTTTCACACCCTGAGCAGCCTCTCCCTTCAGGTTTTGTTGGCATGAACGGTGCCTTTCCTAAACAAGGAAAGTCAGAATGTCCTGTCTTCACAAAATTAAATTTGTCTTCATTTCCTTGAGCAGGAACAAATTTCCTCACAAGGGTAGAAGAACACACACACACACACACACACACACACACACACTGCATGGTTGCAGTGTCTTGAATTAACCTTTACTCCAACCTTCCATCTAATAGTAATAATAACCATCCCTCTCTCCAGAGACGGGCGTGCAGGCTTGTCACTATAAATTCAAATCTCTGTTGACAGACATGTGATGGCGTTTTCTGTCTCTCAATCACAATTCACACAACATTGTCTTTTCCATAAAATTGCATTATACAACTGGTAGTTTGAGCAAAGCAATCTGATTGGTCATGTCCTGACCGTATGCGTATTTGTGCGTTCTGCCAGTAACGTACAGCATGCCACTAACATTCTCTATTTCGATGCATCTAATTTAAGGATCCCAATGCTGTAACATGATTTGGACTGCTGGATTGTATTACCGGTGTGTGATTGGTGTTATTATTGTTAATTCATGATCGGGTTATCAATTGTTCCATGATACAATATGTACATGATACAACATACAGTGAAAAAGATACAATGAAAACAAGGCAGCTGTAAAACACTAAATACATATTGACACAGCTCCCAAGTGTACTGCAACAATATTCAATGCAAAGCTTTTTTTTATTGCTTATGAATACAAATATGGCCGTTCTATGTTGTATATTTCCCACATTTACTGTGGCAGATACTTTGAGTTTGCTCAAAGTATCGACAGTGTAGCAAGAAGTGAGATGGAATGACTTAGCAACCATGATTATGGTTTGTCCTGAAAATTATTTATTCACTTAGGCTAGGAATAGCTGCTGCTCCACAGACCTTGGTATTATAAGGTTCTATCTGACCTTTTTGTCAAAACTGAGTTAGTCACATGAATCTATGAGTGTCTGTTGACATATGTGTGGTGTTCTTTTTTGAAAATAATGATTTTTGAGTCTGTAATTTCTAAAACAAAAAGGACCCATCTCCATTTAACTCAATGGATGCTGAAATCTTTGAAGCTCAATATCTCAGAACTATCCTGAAGGCAGATAGAACCTTATAATTCTAAGCTCACGTAATGTGGAGGGCAGGGATAAGGATTTATATGTTGGCTAACACTTATGGTGCGTTCAGATTACGAGCTACAAAAGCTACAAAAACGGCCTGGTGTACTGAGCTACATTGTCGCCAACGGAGGAGAAAAGTGTCCCTGACGGTTCATGTCGTCATCATGTTGTGGGCACCGACTAATAATGTCACACTGCCATATCTTTGCATTTGTCTCGTTTTTTTATTTTATTTGACAAATAATCGTTCTTGTTAATTGAAACAATTCGTCGAGTAAATGATAATAAAGTAAATAGAACTACCCTGCGCTACCTTCCCTCTGCTCTGATTGGTTCATGCTTCACCGCATCATCAGAGTATGGAAAAACATGGAAGCAGCTGAACTTCAGTTTGTAGCTGCTACATTTTACACGCTGGCTTTGTATCTTCGTGTCGCCGGCTTCCTTTGAAAATGAATGACCTCCTGTTGCTTTGTACACTGTACTTTGTACACCCTTATACTGCAGCATATTTGTTAAGTACTGCTGGTTTTCTTTAGTTCTCACAGGTGTCAGACAGGATGCAGCGCCTTAACTTCCTGTCATGGTATTGTGCTACACAGCTATAAGCAACTGTCTGGTGGTGATTACACGGAAACTAATCAGTGTGTGTGTGTGTGTGTGTGTCTTACCGTCCGCTGAGCAGGAATCCAGCGACGACTGCCAGTAGGACTAGAGCCAAGGTGACGGCCACCGCTACTATGGAAGCCTGAGCACGCTCACTGGTGGCAGTTACTGCCAAGGCAGAGGAGGAGGGGTTAGATGCACACATACATACTTACATACACACAGACACACACACACACACACACACACACACACCTGACATCTGTTGTTGATGCAGCTACCAAAACAGGTCAGAGTCACGTACAAGTTTAACTTTATTGTCCTGTCATGGGGGAAAGAATCCCTTTCTCTATCACACACACACACACACACTCCCTCTTCTCCACATCTCTCTCTCTTTTTTTCTCTCCATCTCTCTCTCTCTCTCTGACCTGACACCCCCCCCCCTCCCCCCCCCTCCTCCTGTCAGCTGTACTCACAGTAAGGGCTGGTCTGGAATTCGAAACGTCGGCTAAACGCCCCGTAGCCTGCTGAGGTCCTGGCTCGCACCTGTAATACATAATATTCAAACATGGCACTTCATTTTATTGCATTTTATTGCATTGTAGGCCTACTGTACCTCTTTTGCTATAGATGAGATTATTAGATAAAACTACATCTATTACATCTACATCTCCCAGCATGCCTGGGGGTGCCTGGGGATCCCTCAGGACCAGCTGGAGGAAGTAGGTAGAAAAAACAAAAAAAAAAAAAACATATGAATTGTGCTGCTTTGCCCTGCTGCCACTGTGACTCATATAAATGGCAATAAATATGGATGGATAGATGGAAGTAGCTCAATTGATTTGTGTTATATCACACCTGAGGGCTCCAATATGGAAACAATTTACACTACCAGTCAAAAGTTTGGACACACACATATTTTTTTATTTTTACTATTTTCCACATTTTACAGTAATAGTAAATGACACAAATGGAATTATGCAGTGACCAAAAAAGTGTTAAATAAATCTAAGCTATCTTATATTTTAGATTCTTTAACAGTAGCCGCCCTTTGCCTTGATGGAATTGATTTTCCTTTCTTTAATCATCAATTAGCAACGTCTTGGTTGTTGTGTTTGACCCCGGCTCTGACCTGGAAGATGTAGGCTGAGGAGGGCTTCAGGCCTTCCACCACCATCTCCGTCTCCTTGGATTTAATTATGGTGTAACTGGAGTCCTGCTCCTGGAGGGGGGGACAGAGGAAGGGAGAGAGGGAGAACGGTTGTTTTTTAAGATGCTTTGGATATATTCTTCTAACCCTGCTGATGATGTGTTGTTGGAAAAGACTTATGCTAATAATGTAATAAACTTCATTTATATAGCACCTTTCAAAACAATTGTTACAAAGTGCATCACAGCAAATAAAAGCATGGAGTAAAGTTATAAGGTAGTGTCGATAAAAACACAACTAAAAGAAGAGCAATTAAGTAAATAATAGAACAACAGTAAAACAAGGAATAGAAAATAAACACAAATAAATCAAATTAAAATCCGGGTAAAAACCTCATAGAAAAAGGCCGTGATAAAAACAAAACTACAGCCACAAGATCAATTTCTCTTTCTCTTCACTTGGTGTCTGCATGCTTGCATTTGTGCATATATGCATCCCCATGTGGAGCACTCTTATTAGCACTCCTATATTCATGTGTTAATGTATATTCTCATGTGCATGTGCATGGTTAAGCTACCTGCAGTTGGTGTGTGTGTATATGTGTGTGTGTGTGCGTAAGGATCAGTTTCCCCACTGTAACCACATCAGGTTTAAACACAGCTAAATGCCCCTCCATTAGCCAGAAGCCATTAGCTAACCACTGACCGCAGCTCTCATCTCCTCTCCTGTATACCTTTATTCTGACCTTCCCAGAAAAGAAGACAGCACAGGATGACGGAGAGAAAACAGAGAGAGGGAAGAGGAGAAATCGTCAGGATAGCAGCATCAAATTGCTGAGTCTACCCAGGTCCAGCTGAAAAAGACACAGCTGCAGGATGTCATATCAGAGAGAGTATTTTCTGCTCTGTGATCTCATGCAGACGACCCAAGTCAGAAAGTGAAATGAAGTAATTGATACACTCTGTTAAATCTCATATTGGAACTATTGGGTCTTTTTGAGGTGAGTTTTTTTTTCAGTGTGCCAGATTTAGAGGAAGACTTCAGGAAAAAAAAATGCTCAAAGACAAAATATATCCTGTGGCATCTCTGATGGCTTGTTTGAATGACATTGGTCTAAAAATGTCTGTGAATGTAACGTATTAACAAAGTTAAGGCAGGATGCTGTAAAATCCGCCATTGTGATTTTTTTTGTCGCACTCAGGTGAAATTGGAGCCTTCTCAGAAGAATAATTATGATTGAAATGAGAAAAATCAACTGCAGTCAAATAGAAAGAAGAAAAAAACCTTACATCATCAAACCCTTTAAAGCCTTTAAAGCAGGGAAAAGTACAAATAAGTGCTTTAAGGAGTTTTACAAGCCAACTTTTAAAGGCCAATGCCGCCAGAATACTAACTAGGCAACCAAATATGTATGAATGTATGTATATATGTATGTATGTATGCCCTGTGGTATCGCTGAGAGCTTAACAGAATAATGTTGGTCTAAAATGACATAAATTACAATGCATTAGCAAAGTAGAAACCGTGAGGGTTGAACAGGGTATGAACAAAAATAATAGAAACACCAAATGATAAAGGACGTTAACTTTAAAGTGACTAAATCACAAGTACAAAGGCTGCTGCTACAGGTACAGTAATTAGCATGTGTATTAGTATGTGTCAGCTTTGAAAAATGTCTTGCAATTATCACTTTTATATGCGAGTTCTTCAAGTGGCAGCTAACAGTTTCCAAAATAGTGGGTCCATCAATCACAAAAACTGCAAACTTATTGAATGTGGCGAAGGGAACAGTCTGGAAAATCATGACAATATGTGTCAAACACAAACAACAGGATAGTTGCATAAACACACCTGAACCCCTGACCCATGGAAAAAAAACTAATATGGTCTGATGAGTTTCTTTTGAATAAAATAAAAACTATATTTTCAACATGCAACTTGATCACATGAAACAGGCTAATTTCTCTCTAGACTACATTGGTCAGATGGACGTTGGACCTTTTGCAATAAATATATTACAGTAGTCAATATTCGAGTCTTTGTGTAACCCTATTAATGATGTATATAGATAAACATGAATATTGATATAAAGTGATTTTTTACCTTTTCAAAATACTTGATCTCGTACTCCAGGATGATGCCGTTGGGACGATCAGGCTCTGCCCAAGAAACGGCGATGCTGCTCTTCCCAGCATGACCTTTCCTCACCACACTCACCGGGGAGGGGGCTGCACACACACACACACACACACACACACACACACACACACACACACACAGATAAAAGATAAAGAGTACAACTGTTAGCACCTACTGTAATTTGGAACCATTTCCTTCCTCTCTCCAAAAGTAAAAACCCAATAATAAAGTAATAATCTGATGCAATCCCCTGCAATCATCTCTTTAATTCCTCTCTGTAACATGATTGACATTAACACCCTAATAAACAATGATTAATTGAAAGAGAAATGGTACCAAAGATGTAAAATTAGTTGATTAACCTAAATCAGCATCTATAAGACATTCCTCCGCTCTTTTGATGTTTAAATGCACAGAACTAATTGTAATTCTTGCTGTGATTGTTGCAGACCATAAAATATTTAACTGAAGATGAAACATCAAAGAACGAAAAAAAAAAAAAAAAAAGATACAACAAAAAACGTCAGATGATTCATCTTTGCTGTGTGGTTAGATGGCATTGAAAGAAACTGAGATTAAAACAAATAAAACAAAAAATCCTTGTTTTAAAGGAGCTCTGGAGGGGAAGTTCATCACTCTATCACATCAAAGAAGGAATATAATGTTCACGGTAATTTACACTCGTCTTTAATACCATTTTATCTCTGTGGTTAGTGGGGTGGGGATTGGTTGGTAGTGGGTGGAGAGCCAGGAGTACTAGTTTTAGTTTTACAAACATTTATCTGAGGCAGAAACAATCTGATTGGTTGAGCTAAACCTCAAGAACCAGCTGACCTTCCAAGATCATGAATGCCACATGATGGGAGGATCTGCTTATCTCACGATACGCAATATGAGGTTCAAGATTCAATACAAACACGATACGATGTAATTAATACAAGTTAAATGACAACAAAGTCTGACTGTGCAGAATTTCTGAGCCACAAATCTTTCTAGTGATGGCATTGGCTTGATAGAATGTAACAACAATTTAAAAATGTCATTACAAAGTGCAGATAATATAATTTGGATGGAGAGCTTGTGAAACTGTGATGGTCAAGCGTCTCATTTGTGATTACTACAGCAGAATAACATGGAGATAATATCACAATTCATTTTTTCTGCCCCATGATACGTATTGTCACTTTGTTGTATTGCAATATATTGAATTTCAAATATTGTCCCATCTTTATAGCCCTGAAAGGGAGCGTTGATTTATTACAGACTATCGGACTCTCTGCTGCTCCCCTAGAGTGATGTACCCGTGGTGCGGGCTTTGTGTTGTTCATCGTTTTATTATTCGGTGTCGAAATAAAAAGATACACGGGCAAGAACCAGACCACTCGTCTTCTGTGTCCTTCGTGCAGCGCAGAAGATATTAAGGCACTTCAACTTGGAAACATACGTTTTCTTGCTGACTTTTAATTTATAAGTTGACTGAAACAGTAGTGAATAGATAGGTCAGAGTTAAGTATTCGTTCTGGTGAAGCAACAAAGAAAAGCCGACTAAAACACAGACAGCACAAGCCAGCAGTTTGTAACTTTAAGAAAACGGCTGTAAAAATATCGTTTTATCAGTTTTATTAGGTCTGTCCTATCACCTCCATTCTATCAGTTCTTGTAATAGTCCCTTTACTTAGTTCTTTACTTTATTTACCCACATTTTAGCACACAAGCTATTCTGCAACTCTCTTCTTTGCACACATTCATCCCCGGGAGCCGAGAACAACCGCTCTACCACTGTTGGAGGTTTAGTACCTCGCTCAAGGGAACCTTATTGGTTGTTTCTTGGCGTGGGAAGAGCGTTTCTCATTCACTTTCCTCCTCTTAATTTTTTTTCCTTGCCAGCGTGGCTCTTTGAAAGAAGGTTTGGAATTATAGGCAGATTTCAAAAGCTGACTGCGAGAAATTATCAGCCAAGAGCTAAAAAGTTTGGTCATGGGGTGGATTTTTTTTTAATTTCATGCTTCTTTTGTGGCTCTTGGCAAAGCTTGAACTTTAAACATAAGTTTTATAGTTAATTTTTTTTTTCTTTTCTGTGAGTTCAGACATCAAGCGGGTACAGTGGTGAGAGTTTGTATCCATCATCCAGCCATCCTGTTGTAACCTGAACTGTTGGCCCATCTCTCAGAGGGACAGTTGGCGAGTCTCTGACACATAAAGAGCTTTTAACCAGGCAAAACGCTCCCTCAGGCAACAACCTGATAGTGTGTGTGTGTGTGTACGTGTGTGTGTGCGTGTGTGTGTGTGTAAGCCTCCGCTGCAAAACGCTACACACCGTTTAGGTTTCAATAGCCTCAGCAGAGCTCCGAAGGGAATAAATCAGTGCTACAAACAGAGTAACTGTATCCTGAGTGGACAGTCACACAGACGTGTTATCTGCAACATCTTAAAAGCCTGAAACCAGAGACAGAATCACACACACACACACACACACTCAATGCTTATAAGGTACAAAGGCTGGGATGCCATGATGAGAAAGAGGCCTTCTTTTCTCCTGCAGCTTAAGAAGTAACAATACACAGACACTTTTTAAGCCCAAGTCCACTGAAAATTGATGCATTTAGCCATGCTATAGGTAATCCAAAACCCTGGAAATATGTCACATATACTGTACAACATGCACATAAATTCATATATATTCCTAGAAATTCAGTTTGAGGAAATCACAGCTTGCGAATGCCGCTTTTCAGAAACCTGCTGGTTCAAAACTTCCTTTGGATTTCTGATTTAACTGCCGTTTTCTGTACAGATAATGTACAGACCCCGGTCTAGTCCCCGCTAAACATCCCCCCCCCCCCCCCCCCCCCAGTCCCCCATCAGCCCTTTGTACCCTTTTACCAAACTGCACTGCTGCATCTTTCAAAATGCCACAGGGTCGCCAAAATGCCAAAACTGATGTTGGCATCACATTTTAAAAAATGATTTAGCTGCAAGGGACACACAACAATTTGCATATATGTAACCCTTTTGACACCCAAAGTAGCATATTAGGCTAAGCTAGCTGACTCAACTAAACAGTACCTTTCTGTGCAATTTGACAACTTTTGCAACAGGAATGCCACAAACTCAGCAGGAGAGAGTAAGGAGAGAGAAAAGCCTCTGACAATTATGAGACAGGTGTGAGAGAGAGAGAGAGAGAGAGAGAGAGAGAGAGAGAGAGAGAGAGGGTGAGAGAGAGAGAGGGAGGGGTGATGGGGAGAGAGGCAAAGGGAGTTGATGGGGAGAGAGAGAAAGGGGGGTGATGGGGAGAGAGAAAGAGAGGTGATGGGGAGAGAGAAAGGGGGGTGATGGGGAGAGAGAAAGGGAGGTGATGGGGAGAGAGAAAAAAGAGGTGATGGGGAGAGAGAGAAAGAGAGGTGATGGGAAAAAGAGAGAAAGCCTCAGAGAGAAAGGGAGGCGATGGGGAGAGAGAGAAAGGGAGGTGATGGACAGAGAGAGAAAGGGGGGTGATGGGGAGAGAGAGAAAGAGGTGATGGGGAGAGAGAAAGGGAAGAGATGGGGAGAGAGAGAAAGGGAAGAGATGGGGAGAGAGAGAGAAAGGGTGCTAAAGGAGGTAGGAGGGAGGAGGGAGGGTTGATGGAATTTTTTTTTTTTTAAAAGTGAGAGCGACGTAATGAGAGAGAGCGATAGGAAGGAAGTAGATAGATGTCTATAAGTGAGCCAGTGAAGGGCGCCAGCAACACTTCCCTGTTAGCAACAGTGAATGACAGTGCGATCACACTTCCTGGTTCACACTTCCTGGTTTAGACACTTCCCTGTGCCTGCTCTATTCTGCTAATGAGCGCCTCAAATACGGTGACGCACGCACAGCACACACACCGATACACACTCCCGCCTTGAAATGTGTCTGTCCGGTCATTTTTTTCGTCAGTTTCGCCATCGATCTGAGGCGGCGAGGTATTCTACTCCATCGCAAGGTTAGAGAAGCATCGTGAAAGCGGTTCAGCGGGCGAGCGAAGCCCTCCGGTGTAACAACTCCGGCCCCAGATAAGAGCGGTGTTATCACAGCGCAGAACATAAGCCTCTCAAGCCCCTATCTATCTGAACCATCACCAAAATCAATACGGACCTTCAACTATCCGTTTTATTATCCTTTAGATACCCTCGGAGGACGACGGGGAAAAGATAGAGATGGAGAGAGAGACAGAGAGAGAGAAGAGAGAGAGAGAGATGGCTTCATTAAGCTTACAAGTATCAGAGCTGTTCTCATCTCTCTAGCATTCAACTTAACCTCCCACCTGCCTGCTCTCCTCTTCTGTGTGTCACCCTCTCTCACCCTGAAGTGCCTCTGCTAGATACGCTGTGCCTACATTTGCGTCACCTTTCTCCGTCTCACATACCTTCTCTCCTCTCGTTTTTGTCTCAACCGAAGCAGTAAACTGACTTCTTTCATCCCTCAGCGACAGTGTTGATTACAAGCCACGGTCAAAATATAAGGCTGCTTCTTTTTCAAAACTGCCACTGCTTTTTTTGCACTAAAAACAAATGTGGAGCAGCCACGAGGTGCACAAAAAAAGGCAGCCGCTCCTGAAAAAGTGCCGCGACCAGGTTTTTTTTTTTTTGGCAGAGCTTTTCTGAAATATTTCGGAAAAAGCTCAGGTGCAGGTGGCCTTGCTGGCAGATTGTAGTTTTGGCTATAGAAACAATTAACTGGCAAACTTGAATGGCAAAGAAAGAATTCTGGTCGAAACATTAATCAAAATTCAATATATCACAATACAAAAATGTGACAATATGTTTCGTGGGGCAGAAAAATGAATCATGATATTAGCTCCATGTTATTCTGCTGTAATAATCACAAATGAGACGCTTGACCATCACAGTTTCATAAGTTCTCCATCCAAATTATATTATCTGCACTTTGTAATGACATTTTTACATTGTTGTTTACATTCTATCAAGCCAATGGCATCGCTAGAAAGATTTGTGGCTCAGAAATAAACACAATTCTGCAGTCAGTCAGACTTTGTTGTCATTTAACCTTTATTAATTACATCGTATCGTGTTTGTATTGAATCTTGAACCTCATATTGCGTATCGTGAGATAAGCAGATCCTCCCATCATGTGGCATTCATGATCTTGGAAGGTCAGCTGGTTCTTGAGGTTTAGCTCAACCAATCAGATTGTTTCTGCCTCAGATAAATGTTTGTAAAACTAAAACTAGTGACATGAACCATTTTTTTCCTCAGCCAACCGATCACAGTGAAGGAGAGGCTGGGTACATTGGAGCCTGGCTGTTTCCTACAACAACAAAGATGGAGAAAGTGCCGGTGGAGAAATTGGTCGTTGCAGTAGCTGAATTTTCGTTACCGCAACACCGATCATAAAGCGGCAGTGTGAGACCATACTGGAGGCGTACTGGGAATATCTGGTAAGCCTTTGCCTGTTGCTCAACGCTGTATTATTATTATAGAAGTGCTAACCAGCTACTCAGCTAACATCAGAGAGCGTTATCGTGATCTGCTGGGCTTGCAATTGCTTATGGAGTCTCCAAGACATGCTAGGTCAAAATGTCCGCAAACAGTATTCAGGAGGCGTTTGCTATAGATTTGTCTGTAAAGGCCCCGACACACCAAACCGACATCAAAGAACCAGCGGCGACGAAGGCCGACTGTTGCGTCGCCAAAAGTTGCACTTGAACACACCGCAAAGACTACAGCCAACGGCCAACTAGCACGTACGTTCTGCGCCTGCGTGAGGGGAAATAACTCTCCATACCTTATGTCTGATAAGAAGTTACAAATGGCACTGGCGTTGTCAGCCCTTGGTCTTTTGGTTGTGGAAGAAGAAAGGAAGAGGCGGAGGCGAAAAATAAGGAGAAACCGCACTAAATGGGTGAAATCATGAATAACGTTACTCCAGCGACAGGCTCAAGGGGCTGTCCCGAACCTGTGTCGAGAGCTGAAGATGAATGAAACCTCCGATTTAAAAAATTTCGCTCGGCTCTTTCCTGTTCAGTTCCACATGTTGAAGGAATTTATCAGTCCAATCATCCAGAGGCAAAACACGAACTACCAATCAGAGTGATCTCTCTCACCGACGGGCTCCGCCGCCGATTCAACATGCTCAATCGGCCGAAAAGCCGCCGACAGGGGTCCGACTAGTGCCGACGGTGCGGGACACACCGCAAAAACTAGGGACACCGACGCTTACCGACGGCCCGACATTGGCCGACCGTCGGCCTGGCGTGTCAGGGCCTTAAGACACGCTCAAATTCAAGGAGTCATTGGGGAGGAGCTTGGTGAAACATGGGGTCCCGCCCAGTTGTCAGACAGATGGAGACGGGGGCCAATTTTACCCACGAGCGTTCTCTCATGCCCTGTCGTCAGCCTCTTTCCTACACTTTCTCTCTCCCTGCGTCTTCTCTCCCTTTCACCCCCAGCTCCAGTCTTATTCTCTCTCTCTCCCATTTCTCTCTGTGCCTCACACTTACCCGCCGGTCTCGGTGTAATTCCTAATTTCAGCACAAATGCACGGGTTCTCCTACGACGCCACTGTGACATATTTGTGTGTCTACAACTCTTGTATCTACGCTCGGTACAAAAGCGAAGCGAAGCGAAGACACGCCTGGCTGTGCGCACATTCTCCTCACCGCCCGACAGACACTGTTTCACCCCACATTTGATTAACAGTCAACAACAGCAAAAACAATGTAGAGGAGCATTGACCGTGCAATTACAGATATTTGTCTACAGCTGGGAGGCCTTGTAGGGCCAGTAGCTTTGAAACCGTCCGTGACCGGCTCTAAAGTGTTGTACAGGCACTGAGACTCTGAAAAACATTTTACTCTCACCCCAATCTCTATCCCCCTGCATAACACACACACACACACACACCTAGCATATCTCCAATTCCTTACTGTGCGTTCACACTGAGCAAGAAGTCCATTCATTTCCTATAGAACTGCAACCAGGGAAACTCGGTCAATGTGTGGCCAGTCAACAAGCTTTTCAGCTGAGAAAAGTTGGTCATGGATACATTTTTGGTGGCCATCAGCCGTCAACAACCAATACGAGTTCTGTGATTCCCTTGTTTCCCTACAGGTGTGATTTTCTTTCACGAGTAATAGTTCAGCCTGGCAAGTGCAACATGACGGAGAAGTTGATTACAGCCATTCAAAGCTGGACCATGCGTGACAACACCGCAACGAACACGCAAAAAAGTTGAGGTGATGTCAACTCTGGAGAAACCAGAGCGTACAGTGTATTCGTCCCATTAGTGTCCTACCTCCCCTTTTTGTTACACTCTCTCTTTACCTCTTTTTCACTTTTTTCCTTCTTATTTTCCATTTCTTCACCATAGACCCTTTTTCACAAACATGGCTGACGTTCTTCCGCAGGGAATAGATCAGATCTCACAATTACCAGCGATGTTAAGAAGCCAACTTTCTGTCTGTGATCACTTATTCTGTGTTTCATTATAGCTTATAATCCAAGACACAGAAGGTGTTGTTACTGACATATGTTTCTGTTTCTGTTGTCAGACGACTGCAGGACTACAAAAAAATTATTTGATTGAGGGTCACAAAATGCTAACAGCACAGAAATTACCATTAGCCTCGGTTAACCAGTTAGCATTTTGTGACCCTTGAATCAGTTTTTTATAGTGGTGCAGTCGTCTGACAACAGAAACAGAAAGATATGTCAGTGACAACACCTGTCTTGTGTTATAAGCTATACTGAAACACGGAATAAGTGATCACAGGGTTGGAGGAGACAGAAAGTTGGCTTTTTAACATTGCTGCCAATGGTAAGAACCAATCTATACCCTACTAAGACGAAGCGGAAGTATGTCAGCCACTTTGTGAAAAGGGTCTATTTCTTCCACTCTCCTTCCTTTTCCCATCTCGTCTCTCTCCAATGTTCCTCATCCCCGGTTTGTCCTCCCCTTCCCTCCCCAGCTCCCCGCCTCCCACCAAACCAACATCTGTCCTCTTGTTCTGTCCTTCCCTCGTCTACTGTCCTCCTGCCTCCCACCTCTCCCCATCTCCTCCTCACGAGTACCAACACTTTATTATTCAGCAGGGCTTCACAGGGACACTGTGAAATCACCTATTTCACGGGTCCCTTATCGAGTGCGACACTTCCCACACATCAAACGGCAGACCCCCTGACTCCCGCTCTGTCTCCGCCTGTGCAACTCTCCCTCTCGCCCCCTTTCCTCTGTAGGTCTGTCTCTGTATCTCTTTTTTTCGCCTCTTTCCCCTCACAGTCAAACACACACTCACACACACACACACACACACACACACACACACAGGGGCACATACACACAAACAACACACACTGATGCTTACAAGGCTGCTGAGGGCTCTTAATTAGTAATTACAGCTCACATTGATATGAAGGTGAGGCAGGATCAGAGTGCGTGAGACAGCTCATTACTTTGATGAAGGATTATGGTTAAAATGATTATCCTGATTATTTTGCTCAATAAGTTGACTTGATTTTTGGAATACTACATTATTTTGTTATTTGTTTTTAGATCTTAAATCACCATATGAAGAGTTAAATTCCAAAAAGTGACACTTACTCTGACAAAATGATTGCATGAAAAGAAAGCTGACAATTGTTCCATGTCGCTCTTGAGCATTTCATTTAGAAAAAACAGTTTTTTAAAGGATCTAATCATCTGTATTGTTTATATATTTGCAGCAGATGCTTTTCTTGTTCACTCTCTTCACCTTCTACATCTTGACATATTGTATTTCTTTTATACATTCTACTTCCACTTGTAACTCTGTAACTTAGGTTAGGTAACGTAGGTAATTAGTTAGAAATCACAGGTGAATTACTTAGAAACACCTCTAGTGTTAGTCTTCTGTTCAAATAACTGCATTGTACATGTCACAGATTTAGGAGAACAGCTCCAGCCCCAAATCTAAAACAAAAGTATAATTTCAACAGCTAGAAATGCTTCAAAACCATTTCCCTTTGTTAGTAAGCTAGTGAACACACCACACCATCCACAGCTAGAGTCAAACTTTTAGCTCATCCATGACTATTTTGAAGGTATTTCTTAGTAAGACACTGATTCATACAAGATAGCCATTCAGCAGAGATTAATCTCAGAATACTAAATTTATGCAGACCTGTAAATGAACCAGCATTTAAGAAGATATACAATGAAACTATAGGTAAACTATGTGGTCTGTCAGACTTTGTGCGAGGATATAATACCCACAACTTACACAGCAACCATTTCATAGTTTAGTATTGATTTAATTCATGGAGAGTAAACAAACTTGGATGAATGCTAATATAAACCTTCAGTACCTACAATATTGATCCTTGAATTTATGGGTAATAGAGAGGATGTTTCTAAAAAAAATGTTGCCTTATTCCCTGGCAATTAGGCGGTTAGGCTGTAGCCATCCTAATGCTTGAACTGATGAGTAATACCAGAGGTGTTTTTAAGTAATTCAGCTGTGATTTAAGTATTTATTTACTTGGAAATGTACTATTCTTGCCATACATTTATCTAGTAAATACCTAGTACTTAGAGTGACTGTAAAAAGAAGTGTTACTACTTGATATGTGCACAGATTACAAATCACATCTGCAGGTCAGCACACATTTCTGCACATATGTTCTTCCATCTATATACCAGATAATGGGAAGAGCCAACAATGCACACAGGCACATCTGCTTCTAATCTGTAAATCAATAAATAAAAAAACACTTTGTTTATTTATCTGTTGTATTATTCTCTGCATGTTTCGTACTCATTTGTTGTATTATCTTCAATACTCTGTTTCAATTTGTTCTATTCTTATTTTCTCTGCTGCTGCAACAACCCAATTTCCCCACGGGGATCATTAAAGTTTCATTTAACAATCAATCAATACGAAGCAGTAAACCTCAGGTAACAACGTTTTTCCCCCGAAGGATATATGGGATTTTGGAATGACAGTTCATATTGACTATTTTCCACCTTTTTTCAGGCATTCATGGAAATTGCTCTGAAGTACATAAAGAAGAAGAAGAAATAAGCACAGCGGGAGAAAGAGTTAATGTTATGGAGAAACACGGGGGTGCTACCAAGAATGATAATCTAAAGTTGAAGCACTATGCTACTTATCTCTCCTGCTGCACACTTCGCACTCGATGACAGTGATTGACCACAGCACTTAGTGTGAATATATCCCTGCATGTAAGCAAGAGTATTTCATTTGGTACAACCAGGGCTCCGAAGGGAAAATAAAATCATGATATATAATCATATATGATTAATCGTGCATCCCCTATGACAAGTCCTTCTACCCTGAGAGAGAAAGAGAAACAGGGAGAAAATACGGACGGAGAGACGGACGCAGTGAGACAGAGAGAGACGAGTAGACAGAGAAAGCGACAGAGGAAGGAAGACAGAAAGAGGCAGACAGAGAGACAGATACACAGAAGATGAGTCAAAGACAAAGACAAAGCAAGTGTTTGAAGTTGAGGTTTTTTTTGTTTTTTTAAGCATGTCTGAAGACAGAACAGAGGCTAATATATTTCTTATTATCTTTTCATCTTATCTTTTTGATGTCTAATTGAGTACAGCATGTTTCATTTCAGTGTTGTAAACTGACAGCAAATGCACCACTGCCATTATCTGTTGCCTAAATACATTTGCCGCCATTTAAAGCAATAGTCCACTTAGTTTTAACATGGGGGTTAAATAAACTCCCACGCTAATACTAAGTGGAATATTGCTTTAAGTCCTTCACAGAGTCTTACAAGTAAATTGTATCTCATCAGTCATTCAACGCACTTCACTAAATAAGTGTAGAAACCAGTCGTAATGCCAAACTGTGCCACAATCCATCCCACAGACCGGCACGCTTTATTTGTCTGTGATTCTACTGACCCCGTGTAATCTAATGTAATCCTTAATCTCCATTCGGTCCAGTGACCGGCTAACTTTAATCCAGCTAGAACTCCAATAAACTGAATGTGCGTTCTGGAGTCTGGTGTAATCCACTCAATCTGCTGGCTGCTGGCAGCCACAGTGACAACAGGTTAAACAGGGCCAACAGTACTCTCTACTGTCAGAGAGCCATCTGCTCCTCTCTCTCTCTATCTCTCTCTATCTCTCTCTCTCTCTATGAACAATACAGTTAGGGATGAGACTATATGTTTATCTCATGATACGATTCGATACGCGATATGGGGTTCAAAATTCGATACAACCGCGATACGATGTAATAAATAAAAGTTCAATGACAACAAAGTCTGACTGTGCAGAATTATGTTTATTTCTGAGACACAAATCTTTCTAGTGATGCCATTGGCTGCTAGAATATAAACAACAATTAAAAAATGTCATTACAAAGTGCAAATAATATAATTTGGATGTACAGCTTGTGAAATCGTGGTGGGCAAGCCGTCTCAGATGTCATCAAATTAATCAATTATAAATCATCCAATTTATCTAAATACATACATTTTGTATTCTCAAACGTATTGATCATGCATTTTTGTTTTCTTTTTTTACATTGTCAGTGGTTCTCTCTGAGTGAAGCTATGACATGACAAGACGTATTTGACTGCAATAGTGGTGCACTCTCCTTTTTTGGGGTTTTTTGAATTTGGGGAGGTAAATATCTGTGACTCCTGCATAATTAGTGCAAAGCAGGAGGAAGTGCTGTTCTGTCTTCAGCTCTCTTTGGGAGCAGAGTGAGCACAGCCTGTCCTCTCTGGGCAGCCAGATCTGAGGCTGAGCTCACTGAGTCTGGATTTTGTCAACATTTCCAGTTTGCTATGGGTCACATTCTCCCCAATATGGTTCATATTTTCTTTTTTGTTTTGTTAGAATTTGGTTGAACTAAGCACTGTCCTGAAGCTTGGTTGGCATTTCAAGGCCTTGTAATGGTAAATGATTGTAAAATTTGATCAGAATCAGAATCAGGTTTATTGCCAAGTAAAGTTCACAATACAAGGAATTTGCCTTGGTATGAAGGTGCATAAAATAAACAAAGTAGAAGTAGAAGTAAAAAACACAACAAGTACTGCAAGTCAAAGTCAAGAACATAAATATAAAAAACAAATGGTAAATGATTGTAAAATTTGATGGCTCTTTTTTTAGTATTGATTGTGGATATTGGCCTAATTCTGCCCTGCATGCAGAGTTTGGGGCATTTCTTTGTACCCCAAGTATGGTCTTGCAGAACTCCACATGCAGAGTCTCAACTGGACGGTTCTCCCAATTTAAAAAAAAAAAAAAAGTCTTGTTTTTGGTCCCCGAACTTCACTACTTTCCTGCAATCAGTTCAATAACTCAACAACCAAACTGGATTTTTCTTCTAATTGCACCGAATGCCCTTCTCTGAATGAATTCTCTTTCATTTCATTCATTGTTAAAGTTGCCTGTAGAACTAATGACAATTCCTAAGTAGTTATAATAACAATATTTCCATCAAGTGTAAAAATTATTTTCCAGATTTTCCTTGCATGTTAATTTTCAGGTCCCAGGTTACAGAAGTTATTGAGTATGTTTGGTCTCTCTTGTAAACCTTCTTCTGTGGTTCACAGCAGCAAATCACCTGCAAACAACAGGAATTTGACTTCTGTGTGTAGCAGACTGGGACCATGAACTGTGGATTGTTGGGCAAGTTCAGTACTATAGATATGAATTAAGTTCTCCATATTAATGTAATGAATGACATGATGTGGGGTGTCTCTACATGGGTGAAGGGTTGAGATATCCACTCTTGCGTCATGGAAGTTAAATGTTGGCTCTCTCTGCCACCCTGGTGATTGCCTCAGCTGTGTCTCACTGCAGGGTGTGGAGGTCATTTGTACCCGTGTGTGTGTGTGACAACACACTGGGGGCTGCCGAGTGTCTCTTCCTTTAGTTGTTCAAGTGCATGGCTTGCATTTCGGCATCGTCTGTAGGTCACTTGTTATCCAGGGAAAAGACGTCGCATGTCACTGTATTTCTGCTGGAGTCCATGAAGAGAACTACTGGGGCATCAGGAGGCGGGGGAAGTCTTGCTGTTATGGACGGAGGCAGAGAAGGTGGAGGCTGAGACTGAAGGGGGTCGCACACAGGACGCGTGACCTTTCTCTCTCTCTCTGTATCTCTTCTCTCATCTGAGGAACGTTTATTTCATAACTGGTTTGCTCATTTGATTGGGCCAGTTCTTTTCCTGTGCTGGAGAAGAATACGCTCTTTGCCTACATGTTTAGCACCTGAATATCACCTCTCTCCAAGTCTTTACATCAGGCGTGTGGAAGACGAGGACATCTTTCACACAAAGTACACAGTACATAAAGTACATCCATATAAGGTTGCCATTACGTTTTCTCCGTGCCTCTTTCTGCGCTCTCACTTTTATAGTTGGCAGGACATTTCTATTTGCCTGCACTTGGTTGCTTTTGTTTCCATGGCAACTTCAAAGCTGACTTTTACTGTCAAAAGCTGTTATTGGCTTATTTTGCTAGCAAGTTGCCAAGACTATATAGTATATTTTAAAATGTTACAGCTAGTCTCTTTCAGTAATAAGAATACAGTCTTGTACTTGTTTGGATCCTCATTGCCACAACCTTTGTTTCTTGTGTGTTAGATCTTAGAGAGCAGAGATTTATAAGGGCCAGTTCAGCCTGGTAACACTTTAGATTAGGGAACACATTTTAACCATTAATAAGTTGCTTATTAAGAGGCATATTAGTATTATATTGGTTCATTATTAGTAATTTCAAACCACCTTATTCTGCATCGTATTCTACAGGTATAGCCCATTAACTATGAGTTTTCCCTCAACAGGCTCTTAATTGGTGCTTATAGCATTCAGTAAGGAAATTGTTGAACATGAATTGGGCTTTTAGTATGCTTTGCTCAATATGGGGCTTAGAAGGTGCTAGTATCACAAGAATACTTATTCTCCCTTAATTAGGCTTCATAAAGTGCGAATAAGTGGTTTGAAATGACTAATAATGAACCGATACACTACTAATATGCATGTTAATAAACAGCGTATTATGCATGTTAATAAGAATCGAATATGTTTACCCTGATCTAAAGTGTTACCAGTATAATTTATGCTTGGTCGTTCGACGCTTCGTCTCTGGATAAAAGATATTATGTAACACCATGTCCCGCATTTATACCTTGATGAAGATGTATGCGGAGGGTTCTGTCATCTCCATGGTAACGAGACGCTGTCGGGTTTGTTGCCAAGAGTTGGCAGCCATTTGTACATCTCGATATTGTTGAGTCATGTAAGTGAAGATATTTTCTCACTTCTTCTTGCCAGCCTTTCTTCAATTCCTTCCATGCTTGTCCCGAATTGTTTACGTTTTCAAGGAAGCAAGGAAGTGGTGAGCATTGCCGTGGCAACGAACTATCCGATCACACTGCGCGACTGCACACTGCACTTTTTGCGATGGTGTACGCAAAAGTGAAAATAAGGGCCTGCGACAACTTTTTCAGTCAAAAATGTGTAATTTTTGATGAAAGACAACTGTCGAGCGACCAGGCATGAATTAAGCTTTAGTCCCCTTCTTCTGAAGTCTCCTTGATTTCTTGAGATGATGATAGTTCTTCTTCTTTCATTGTGCTTCTTTTTGCTTTTTTGATTACAGCTAGGCACCCGTATTTAAATTATTTCTGTCATCTGTTTGACTTCCTCTATAAGAAGTTGAAACAAAAATCAGAGCTCATTTTGTTCTGGTCTCTCACTCTGCTGGCCAACAGAACTTCTCAGTGAACTTTCTTGTGTGTGTGTCTCCGTCTGTCTCCCTCTCTCTCTCTCACTCACACACACACACACACACACACACACATACACCCCTAGTACTACTACTACTTCTTACTACTCCTTGTCTGTCAGTGAGCCATCTGTTCCACTAAGAGGAATAAACACTCTCTTCCAAAACAGTTTTTCTCTACCCTTCCCTTCAGATGGTAGTCTCGGGGAAGGGGATATTAATCTATTTCCTATTTCTATTCTAATCTTCTATTCTAATCTATTAGTCTGTTTATCTGTTTTATTGCAAGCAAATAAAACACAAAAGCACATACCTCCTGTAAACATAAACTGGGTTGCCAAGAGTAGATATGATTTTTAAACCTCATTTAAAAAGACAAGCTGACTAAGAATACATTCCTATTTACAGCAATGGGGAGAAGATGCATTCACACACACACACACACACACAGTGCCTTGCTCAAGGGTACATCAAAGCTGCTTAGTGAAGGAAGAGCATTACTAATTCCCCACCCGGATTTCCAAGCTCAAACTGGCAGATGATAAATATTTCCAGCAGGCAGCTACGAGTGGCTAGTTTGAATAAAAAAGACATCAGTAGGAGTCGTTTGCTACAAATTTGATCAAAACTACCACAGCTCAAAATTAGCATGTCAAGTTAGCATGTCATTGGCTTGATTCAGCATTGTTGATAAGCATGCAGAACAACACCTGCTACCACGCAGGACGTTGCCCACACAAACCGCAACACAGCCTGCAAATCAAGAGCTTTAGAAAAGCATCATTACGGCACACACTCCTCCAAACCTCGCTGATGAAATGTATCGCCTAATTGTGGGGAGCAAGCTGCTTTCCCGATGAAATATCTTGATTCAAAAAGCGAAAACAAAAAAGCTTTCCACTGTGCAATGTTCTCTCAGTCACTGCAGGGATGACGCATGGGTGAAAATTAATACGGCGCCAGATTTGTTGACAAATACTGTGATAATTTGATCATCTGGCGTCTTTGTTTCCATACCAAGATATTCACACTGGGAATCCGATGCACAGGTGAGTCTGTGGCAGTTTCAGTAATGATATCTGATTTTTTTTTTTTTAAACATCAAGCTCATCTTCTGTTGGGAATTTCCACATAATTTTGAATTCTGGAAGAAAGAAAAGTGACAGCTCTGGTGTTGATTGGTGAGCTCATGGGGCTCAATTGTGATTTGACAGATAAAGCTGCAGCCACACTGATGCATTGTGTCTCTGTTCAATTTCAATGCAATTTCACTGAGAGCTGTCTGTTGTCCGGACAGGACTGAGGATGCTCCGTCTGTCAGATTTCCATTTGTTTTGACGGACAGACAGTTGTTTCTGAACGGACAGATTCGCCACCGTCCATTCAGCCAATTAGAGTCGTTCCTAACCCTAACCCTAACCCTTTTGGAAAAAAATAGTGGCAATCACAGACACAACGGTCTGACCAAAACAAAGATAAAACAGAGAGAGCCTGGTGTAACATTGGGATGACTGGAGGTTTTCCAGGCCAGTTTCTTATTTAATTTATACTGTATAGTCTGTGTCTTCTTCCTCTGCTTTTTTCTATGAAGTAGCGCTGCTATGAGCAATGTGACACTCCAAAACAAACCAGCAGACAGAAATCCATCCATGAATAATTCTATTCGCTTTTCGACAGTGTTAAAAAACGTAACCTTAAGCTCTGTGTTGACTAACATGCAGTGTTAGCTGTGATGGAATCGGCACCACCTACCTGCCTGATTGGTGGTCACATTGAGCGACACATACTGCTTTGCGTGCTCCTTGGCGAGCTCCGACACGCCGTTGACCGCCTCCAACAGGAAGCTGTAGTTGGTGTGTGACTGCAGGTCGGCCACCATCACCGAGGTGTTGGACAGGCCGACGCGGCGCGGCAGAAAACGCACACTGGGGCCGCACTCTTCCAAGCCCCGCCCGTCTGGCAAGACCCGCCTGCACAGGATGTTGTAGCGCACATCCTTCCTGCCGCCCGTCTCCATGGGAACGGACCACTCCAGGAAAACACTGGTCTCGTTGACATTGGAGATGGCGTTGCGTGGAGCAGAGGGAGGACCTGAGAGAGGAGGGAGGGGGGGAAGGAGAGAAACGAACACACACATCAATATCATACAACGGCATCTTGATACACAAAAGTTATACTTAAAACAACAAAACATTCAAGACATGTCTATAGAGTTAATATAGGACCACTGAATCAATTAAGTGCATCAATAATGACCAAAATAAGAGTGTAATCAATTTTGTAGTCAAAAAGGGAAAAACAGTGTTTGCCAATTTCTCCTTTTTCCTCAGAATGTAAAATTATTTATTCCAGAATTATGAGCAAATTAGATTGGTCTTTAAAATCTTCAACACAATTAATAGATCCTTGTATCCAGAACATTGCTCTGCCCATTCAAAAACATAATCCCATTTTAGGATTTGTATGGTGGACTGATTAACAGTCTTCAGCAGTGCACAGATGGGCTTCAAATTATGGAAAGTAGGTTAAAATCGCTTTTACCACAAGGACCCATTTTACTTCGACAACTTGTATTTTCAGCCTACGTTTTAAAACCAGAGGTGTTACGACTCCTGGAGCGCCACGGCGATTACAGTTACATCCTGTTGACTGTTGCATGGGTAATATTATTTATGGAGGAATTGCAGTTCTCACGTGTGCAGGCCATATTGGGAGGATCTGAGTCAGTCTTGTAGTATCCTTCCTCACAGCTGCACGCCGTGGCTCCTGTCTGCCGGGCCACACTGTGGGGCGGACACTTACTGCAGGCCAAGGACTGCAACAGGGAACGGTAAAACCCCGCCTTGCAGACTGAGGGGAGGGGAAGGGGCCGGATGGCGCGGGGCGGTAAGGTGTCGGATAAAGAAGAGATGAGATGATTTGAGAAGACATGAATGGGAAAGGGGGGGGGAGAGAGGTGAACAGAGGGGGAGAAAAGAGAGAAAAAAGGAGGAAAGCATGGTTAGTTTTTTTTGTTTTTTTTTAGAAAAGGATGCTAGAATAAAGTTCCCTTTGCAGCTGCACCTTGCTGCAGCTCATCAGAGATACCAGTTGCATTGTTGAACCCAAGAAAGGAGCATTTGTCATCTTATTTTTTTTGTTGTCATACTGTATTTTCTTTTGATGTTTTTTCTTTATAAGCCGCTTGGGTTTATGTCTTTTATCCCACCTGCATGAACCTGTAACTCCTTCCTTTTCTTTGTGTTTTATTATCTCAAATAAACTGTTCACTCTAAGTTTTCCAGTGTGTGTGTTTCCTTCTTCTTCATATTCAGTGTTCAGTTCAGTTGTTTTTTTTTTTTTTTTTTTTTTGTCTGTTTTGTTTTGTTCAATTCAGCATTTCCAGCACCTGGTTAAGAAAACCTATTCTATAGATTTGTGTCTCTAACCTGAATCTGCTGCAGATTATTGTATTCAACCAGTCCCATGCATGCAACATACATAAACATAACCACAAATACAACATCAACACACACACAGCGATATAAACAGACATAATCTCTCTCTCTCGCTCTCCCACACACACACACACTCACACCAAGGCAAACATACACACACACACACACACATACATTCAGACGGCTGATCTAAGTGGGGCAGGTAGACAGGAGGGTGACAGACTCTGAATGTTAACACACCAGAATACATCAACAACCTCTGTCGCCATGGCAGCGCCCCAAGCCAACCAATCAGTGACTTATCACTGCTCATCTTCTTTCTGAATTCCCCCCCTCACACACACACACACACACACACACACACACACACACACACACACACACACACACAAGCACACAAACACACTACACAGGATGAGGGGTTAATGGGATATTGACCATCCTATTAGCACAGTTACAATGGTAGATTAATGTGTCTGTACATGTTGTATGGTTTATGACAAATTAAATTTCTATTTCAGTGTTTGTTTTTGGGTAGTGTATGGGAAGAGAGGGAGAGGAGAGAGAGAGAGAAAGAGAGAGAGAGTGTGTGTGTGGGTGGGGTAGGAGAGGAGATGAGGATATAAGAGAGGAGAGGAGCATAAAGGAAAAAGAGAAGAGGATGGGAGAAAAAGAGGAGGGAATAATAAAGGAGGAGAGAAGAGCAGAAGAAAGGAGAGAAGAAAATAGAGGAGAGAGGGGAGGATGCACTTAGAAGAGGATAAAGCAGAGGAGAATAAAGGAGAGGAGAGGGGAATCGAGGAGAGGAGGAGATGAGATGACAATAAAGGTGAAGAGAGGAGTGAAGGGAGGAGAGGAGATGAGAATAGAAGGGAGGAGAGGAGAGTGAGGGGAGGAGAGGAGAAGAGAGGAGGTAAATTAGAGATGAGGATAACAGCAGAGGAGGAGAAGAAAGGAGGGAAGAGGAGAGGAGGAGAAAGGAGAGGAAAGGAGAGGCAAGGGAGGAGGAGAGAAGAGAGGCAGTAATTAGAAGAGGATAAAGCAGAGGAGAATAAAGGAGGAGAAGGTAATAGAGGAGAGGAGAAGAGAGTTGGTTATTAGAGAAGAGGATAACACAGCAGAGGTGAAGAAAGGAGGGAAGAGGAGAGGAGAAGAAAGGAGGAATGGAGAATAAAGGAGGAGAGGAGAGGAGATAAGACTACAGGTGAGGAGAGGAGTGAAGGGAGAACGGGAGAAGAGAGAAGGCAATTAGAGATGAGGACAACAGCAGAGGAGAAGAAAGGAGGGAAGAGGAGAGGAGGAGAAAGGAGAGGAAAGGAGAGGCGAGGGAGGAGGAGAGGAGGAGAGGAGATGAGACTAAAGGTGAGGAGAGGAGCGAAGGGAGAACGGGAGAAGAGAGCAGGCAATTAGAGGAGATGATAACAAAGAAGATGAGAACAAAGGAGAGGAGAGAAGAGAATAAAGGCGAGAGAGGAGAGGAGAGGGGGAAAAAACACGAGGAGCATAGAGGAGAGGAGATGGGAGGAGAGGACAAAGGGGAGGAGAGGTTTTCGTGGGAGTTGCTCCTTGTTCTCAGCGAGGGTCTGCGGTCGGCGGGTGTCGGTTTTATTTATCGTTTCATAATGTGGCCGCGGAGAAGCCCTCTGAGACCGTTACTGTGATTAAGAGCTGCACAAATAAACCTGACCGGAGAGGAGGATAAAGGAGACGATAAAGCAGAGGACAAAGGAGGAGAGGAGAAGATAGGAGAAAAGTTGAAGGGAAGGGAAAGACCAGAGGAGGAGAAGGGAGGGTGGGGGATGATGGGAGGAGAGGAGAAAGAAGGACAAGCAAAACAAGCAAAGAAGAAGAAGAGGAGGGGAGAAGGGAAGAGAGAGAGGAAAACAGTAGGAGAGGGAGAGGAGAGGAGGATTTAAGGTGCTGTACAACTGTCCTTTTTCATGTCTGCTCCTCTGTGTGTGTGTGTGTGTGTGTGTGTGTGTGTGTGTGTCTCGGGCATTAGGCGTCCCTGGCTCTGATTCACCTTGACGGAACCTTGGTCCGTTGTCATGGAACATTAGGCCTGAAAAATTCTCCCTCTGCCCTGGATCCCTTTCTTTTACCCCCCACCTCACACACACACACACACACACACACACACACACACACGCACACACACACACAATGCTCAGAGAGAGAGGAGGAAGCCTTTCATAAAATGTGTTAGCCATGTAGGACGCCACACATTACCAGAATTATTTTGAGTTAAGGCTCAAGATGCTGATTTTTTATGGTAACGTAATGCGAGCCTTGCGTGCGGCTGGCCTAGTTCTGATTGAGCCGACAGTAATATATCTAACGACTTCATTAGATGCTTCACAGAGCGGAGAAACACACACGGGTGCCCTAATGTCTGTGTTGTAGAACGTGTTTTATTCAGAGGGGGAAAGTTAGTGTACATTTTATTTAATTGAAATTCCACTCCTATTCCATTCCATTATATTCCCGTCTATCATGATGTATTCCTTCTCCTCACTTTCTATACGTGTGTGTGTGAGAGAGTGAGAGAGAGAGCTGCATTCAGGGCAGTAGGACACACCTGATCCCCGTCTGCTTCAGCCTATGTTGCCGTGCATGCACACACACACACACACACACACACACACAGACACACACACACACGTACACAGGTATATAGATTCATTGCCGTCGTCTGGTGTCTAGCTCTC
This sequence comes from Centroberyx gerrardi, assembly GCF_048128805.1. NCBI lineage: Eukaryota > Metazoa > Chordata > Actinopteri > Beryciformes > Berycidae > Centroberyx > Centroberyx gerrardi. The sequence continues at coordinate 33,214,764 of NC_135998.1, forward strand.
CTTGACATCATCCTCTAAACCTCCATGGCCGAATCAATAAAAATGGGGTGGCAGCTCATTTCACATGTACTCGCACGCACGCGTACACACACACACACACACACACTAAAGAGAAGAGAAGAGAAGAGGGGAAAGAGTAGAAGAGAAAAGAAGCATCTTTTCTCAGCAGCTAAGAGAAGAGAATAGTAGAAGAGAATGGGAGAAAAAGAGGAAAGAGTAGAAAAGAAAAGTGAAGTAAAGAGAAGACACACAAAGAAAAGAGATGAAGAGAAAAAGTTGAAGAGTAGCAGAAAAGGGCAGAGAAGAGGAGAGAAGAGATCAATGGAGACCAACACTCGAACACGAACAGAGTTGAACAGAGTCATGAAATAGTGACAAATAAAACCATCAGGTTGGGAGGAATCATCTGAGACAATAAGGTCTTAAACCTTATCAAGCCTCATCACTGTGGTGTTTCTGCACTGCTCTTCTCACAGATCACCTGTCAATCAAACAGTGTGGGCGGAGCTTGGATTTTTCTGTTGATGCAGTTTGAGTTTCTCTTCTCTCTGTTCAGCCATGGAGGCTATCGCTGCTCATGCTAACTACCCAGTTCTTCTTCTTCTTCTGTTGATTCCAAACAAACCGGAAATGTAAAACGCATCACTTCCTGTGCGGCAGAGGATTTTTCCCAGGAAAGAGCTACCAGACAGTGGCTGTTTAGAACAGACAGTGGAGAAGATTTCAACTGGATATGAATCGAATCACTAATGTGTTATAGCAATCGGTGATAGAGAACAGCAAAATGGACATTTATTTGCATGAAAATGTCACAAATTGTTACTTTAAATCAGCCCATCCAGGATTGTGTCACTCTAAATTGTTCTTGAATGCTGCTCTCCCATTATAAATAAATAGATAAATAAATAAATAACAATGAAAAAAGAACTGGTGATAATTTTGTGTCAAAGCTGCGATTGTTTATTCCAGTAAAATTGCAATAGTGCTTGGAAATTGTCTCCCTGCAGATGTTAAGAATGACAGGAAACATTTGCAATTAAAATGGAGAAAATTGCTTAAAAAAAAAAAAAAAAAAATCTTAAATAAATAAAATAAAATCTGTATGTGCGGCATGCCACTGTAGCAAAACTGTCAGTGTTAGTTGACAATTAAGCACCAACAGTGTAGAGATTAAAGGTATTTATTATCATCAATTCTGCCTCATTTCCATTTAGTCTTACAGCCTGCTTAAATAGATTAGCCATGCGCTATAGGCGAAATGAACACTGAACATGTGTGGAAATTAACCACACGTATGTCTTCTCAGCAATGACATGACTACATGAATGCAAATGACTACATGGTTACATCATGTAACATTTATGCCCGTTTTCCCTTATAATTATGTCCGTGAGGTTTTACCACACACAGCTATAGGGGAAAGGGTCAGAGGAGCTGAAGGCTGGAACCCAGATAAACCGATTAAAGCAAACAGGAACATGCATGTCCAGAGTGGAATCTAAGGGCGATCTACAGCTGAAGGGCAAGCTTCAAGTACATGGCGTAGCTGTCAGAACAAGGGCAGAAAGACCGTATGACTCCACTAAATGTCATTTAAATGGCAGCTGGGTTACGCTGGACTTGGTGATCACGGCTTTACCCTCATCATCTGCTATGTGGTGTTTTGCCAAATAGGAATTAAGTCTTTATTCCATATCTATCAACTGAAAAATATGTTGGCATGAAAGTAAAATCACAATGAAATATAATTGAAGTTACTACATGTGTTTAGCAATTGGCTTAAAACAATTGTAGACAATAAGAGCACTTTAGATGACATAATCAGCTGTATTTTTCTAAAGACTGAACAATTAAGATTGGGTAACTTTGTTTTTTTTTCCCAAAAATCAATATATAGTGTTTTGGAATGAACCCCCACCAAACATCTCTGTGGCTAAGTGGACTATTCAAGTACTGTAGTCGTGTGTTTTAATTCTGGCTCATCAAAATCGGTCACGTTTCTTTGTAGATCATTTCTACCTAGTTTCCAGTCCACCTTTGTGCTACTGGGAAATGTAGGAAAAACATTTGCCAAAGTGATGGATGCCATATCATCCTAACAAACTGCAAATACCCAGGATATGTAAAACATCATCTGCACCTCACACAGCCCACACAGTTTCACCAAGTCACTCCATCGCTTAATAATTCATTGCTTTATACATTCAACTCTTCATTATTCATTGACTTCACTTACTTAAGCTTTCATCTGTTCATTCCTTTCGTTGTTGTTTTCTGACAACAAAACAAAAACATGTCCAGAGGCTAAGACAGCACATTAGATCCTTGGACACTGGTCTCACTTGAAATTGAGCCTCCATCACATAATGAATTTAATTTTCAGCCCTTTTCTATTAGTGAAGTGCATAAAGCCCTTAAGAAATTGAATCCTAAAAAAACCAGCAGGGCCTGATAAACTGGATCCTTATTATTTAAAACTTTCTGCTGATTTTATTGCAGAACCTTTGACGCATATTTTTAATTTAACCTTGACTTGTAATGAAATCCCCAAGATTTGGAAAAAGGCTCACGTTCTTCCCCTGTTAAAAGGTGATGAAGCTTCAAACCTAAACAACTATAGGCCAATTTCTAACCAGTCAGCTCTAGCCAAGATACTGGAAACTCTGGTAAGTAACCAGCTGAAAGAGTTCTTATATAACAATGCTATTTTATCTTGCGATCAATCTGGTTTTAGGAAATGTCACAGTACAGTTACAGCAGCTACAAAAGTAGTAAATGACATAATTGGGGCTTTAGATGGGAAACAACATTGTGCTTCCATTTTTATTGATTTCTCAAAGGCATTTGATACTGTGGACCATAATGTAATGAAGCATAGGCTAATTAATATAGGACTGTCTGACTCTGCTGTTGGCTGGTTCTGTAATTATCTTGCTGACAGGACTCAATGTGTTCAGGCTGATGGTTTTTATTCTGATGTTTTATCTGTCCACAAGGGGATGCCACAAGGTTCTGTTCTAGGACCATCGTTATTTACAATCTACGTATATCAATAATCTAGGCAAAAGTGTTCCAAATGCAAACTTTCATTTTTATGCTGATGACACTGTCATTTACTGTTGTGCTACTGCTTTGACAAAGGCTCTGGAAAATTTGCAAAATGCTTTTAAAGAAATAGAATCCCAACTTCAGCAACTAAAGCTTGTTTTAAATCCGGAGAAAACAAAAATGATAATTTTTAGTCCAAAACAAAAGCGCATAGTCTTGCCTCTAAACGCACATCGCAAGGTATTCCAATTCAGATTGTATCGACTTTTAAATACCTAGGCTTTTTACTTGATGACAGCTTGTCTTTTAAACCACACGTCGAAAGTCTGGTTAAGAAACTAAAAGTGAGGTTTGGTTTCTACTTCAGAAACAAGTCGTGCATTTCTTTTAATGCAAAAAAGAAACTAGTCGCTGCCACTTTTTTACCAGTATTAGATTATGGTGATGTTTTATACATGAATGCCTGTTCCACCTCACTACATATGTTGCACACTGCTTACCATGGTGTATTAAGATTTATTACCGGTTATAGATCACTTACCCATCATTGCACTCCGTATGCTAAAGTAAACTGGCCGTGCTTCATTGGTACACCTTCATTTATAAAGCAATCATTGGTCAGCTCCCTTTTTACCTCTGTTCATACGTCACTATCACATCAAACCCATCTTACAGCTTACGATCGCAGGACTATTTATATGCCTCAGCACCCAGAACCCGCACTGAGTTTGGGAAAAGGGCCTTCATGTTCTCTGCTCCCTCTGCCTGGAATGGACTTCAAAAAAACTCTGAAACTACAGGCTTTCATTACCATATCTGATTTTAAAGCTCAAATTACGGACATTTTAAAGAATGAGATGGGAGAATGTCGATGCTTCACTGTATAATGTGGTGTTATACTTATATTCATTAACTTGACCTTCTCTCCCCAGCAACCCCCTGGAAAGCCTCACCTTCCCTCCTATTTATTACCCTACCTTTTATACCCCATCTTGTCCGCTCCAGCTCAAATTGATCCCCTTGCGCCACTTTGCCTTTTATGTTCTTGTCTGTGTTTGTGTCTTGTATGTTTGTTTTTTTAAATGCTGCCATTTTGGCCACGTCTTGTTCGAAAAAGAGATCATTGATCTCAAGTGACTACCTGGTAAAATAAAGGTTAAATAAAAAAATAAATTAATTGTCTTAAAGACCCCCCACCCCCACTCTACCCACCCACCCACCCACCCATCGACACACACAGAGTCTGTCACACACACACACACACCCACACCCACACACACACACTCTCTCACACACACACACACCCACACCCACACACTCTTACACACACACACACACAAACAAACATACCTCCTGCGGTGAGATTAGCTATGGTCATGGCTGAGTGAAGCGGCTCATTCCTCATTCTGGATGCAACCTGAATAGAGGGTGGTGGTATTGGTGTGTGTGTGTGTGTGTGTGTGTCTGTGTCTGTGTGTGTGTCTCTGTCTGTGTGTGTGTGTGTCTCTGTGTGTGTTGCCCTTGGGCAAGCTGTCTTTCTGATGCCACATTTGACACACAGCTCTTAATGTGCAGCACAAAGGGTAATAGGTAATTAATATGCAATACACACTAATGTATGTGTATGCGTTTTGTCTGTGTGTGTGTGTGTGTGTGTGTGTCTGTGTGTGTGTCTGTGGGTGTGAGGTTAATACGTAATTAATATGCACCACACACTGGCATCCCAGGCAATTAAGGATCCAGCGGTGTCCGTTGACGCTTCTTAACGAGCGTCCTCTTTAATTGGAAACATTTCACTGTAAACATGTTGATTTATATGACTGGCTGTCATTTGGTGGGATTAGAGAGACGAGGCGATTAAAACGGAGAGAGAGAAAGAAAGAGAGTGGGGGTTCAAACAACATAGATATAGAATAGAATGATATAGAACAGAACAGAACAGAATAGAATAGAAAAAATAAAGAGCCATAGATGTCAGCAGGACACTTAGACTTGAATTCATCTATACAGGTATAGATATAGTATGCATCTAAATGTCAATATGCAACTCAACTACCTACAACTGGGACCTTGCCTGAGGACAAAAAAATTAAATAAAATGAAATCACAGCAGAGTCTATGGGGATACCTTGAACAAGAATCATAACAAAAGGACGTCCTGATGGCTCAGCGGCTCAGCAACACGATCACATTTGGCTGCAAACTGAGTTCAACACAAGGAAGCCATGATTCAGCCGTCTTAAGATGAAACTGATTAGATGTGATTAAGGATTGCAGTATTTCAGTAGCCTGATATTCAGACTGAATGTCCATTTTGTTCCCACTCCATTATTCAGCCTGAGATTTCCTCCTCGTTTTCTGTGTGGGGGGGGGGTTGATTTTCCCCGAACCAATCACTAGTGACCGACGTATCTGAACCAATCACTAGTGACCGACGTATCTGAACCAATCACTAGTGACCGACGTATCTGAACCAATCACTAGTGACCGACGTATCTGAACCAATCACTAGTGGCCGACGTATCTGAACCAATCACTAGTGACCGACGTATCTGAACCAATCACTAGTGGCCGACGTATCTGAACCAATCACTAGTGGCCGACGTATCTGAACCAATCACTAGTGACCGACGTATCTGAACCAATCACTAGTGACCGACGTATCTGAACCAATCACTAGTGACTGACGTATCGGCCGCTCTGACGTTACTTCAGTCACACTGATGCTGCAGCCAGTCAGCCTCTACATCCAGGGTTAGCCAGCGGATTTACCAACTTTACCAAGATTGTCGGTCGATTTTGACAAAAATATTGTTTTTACAAAGACAATATGTTGGTTAAGGGGGCGATTTCAACACATTTCTGCCAAATGGCAATGAAAAACCGTCGCACGGTTTCAACAGTTCAAACATCAGTCAAAGGCCACAAAGGCTCTGATTGGCTCGATTGTTTCTCTGAGCGAGAACAAGCCATTGACTAGAGCAACACCAGACTCTCTAAATCGCTCGACAAAATCTGAAGAGTGGGCGGGACGAGATTTAGGAGTCTGGAACCAGGCTAGTATTACAACATAAATTTCCCAAAAAACGTTAGCTTTCCATTACTCCATCAGAAAACACCATGGAAGATTATTCTAATATTAATTTTAATATATTTGGAGAGCACGAAACTTTCAATTCATGGTTAATGGCTGAACTGTCCCCAGTAAAGAAAAGAAAAAGAGAACAAGAAAACGGCGCAGAAAAAGCAACAGAGGTTAAAAGACACAAAGAGCTGGACGACCGACAAGATTGAAGAAGACAGACATGAAATAAACACCAAACGTAACATGATATGGGCTATGGCGGTGTTTAAAGACTGGTTAATCGAAAAGAAAATATCAACAGACTTTGACAGTTACGGGGCAGAAAACCTCAATCAGGTGCTGCGCTCATTTTATGCATCTGTTCAAAATTCCAACGGTAAAACTTACTCGATTGCCAGTTACATAGCAATTAGGGTTGGGCTATGTCGACACTTCTCAAAGTTTGACATAATGAATTGTGCTACCTTCAAATCCAGCAACGGGGCATTTAAATCTGTAATTAAAAACCTTCGCAAAAACGGGAAAGACGTCAGCCAGCACCACCCCCCCATCTCAGCTACAGATTTGCGGCTCCTCAGGTGTTCAGAGGTGCTGTCTCCAAACACAGCGAGCGGACTGGTCCGAAAAGTGCGGTTCGAGGTACGGCTGCATCTGGCAAGACGAGGCAGAGAGGGCAATCGAGACTTAACAAGAGACTCTTATTTTGAAACAGGATGAGAATGAGCAATGAGTACATTTCTCTCGCCCACAACGCTGAGACCAAGAACCACAAAGACGCCAAAGATCCATGTAAAGAAAATTACAGGGGGCGGCATCTTCGCTAAGCCTGACAATCCAAACTGCCCCGTTGCCAGTTTTAAAAAGTATTTATCCCTTTGCCCTCCTGACACTAAAGCTTTCTACCTTCACCCACTAAAAAAAGACCAACAGCTACTGAACAGACAAGCAGTGTGGTACTCTCGTGAGCCCATGGGGTACAATTTCCTTGGGCAAATGTTACCCCAAATCAGCCAGGCAGCCGGGCTTTCAAGGAGGTACCCCAATCACAGCTTGAGGAGCACAGCTGTCCAACTCCTCTCTCAGGCTGGTCTTGAGAGTAGGGAGATAATGTCTGTGACTGGGCACAGATGTGAGGGCACCCTGAGGAGCTACTGGGCTCCAACCATTACAGATAGGGAAAAGTGGAGCAAGGTCCTGTCCTCCAATCCAGGCAACGGCAGCAGATTTGCTGAGCGCCTCTTCTAGTTGCCTATCGCTACATACTAACTTAAGCGATAAGCGGTAGTGATAATAGTAATATTGTTACCAGTTGTAACATTAGTAACAATTGTGTTTCCAGGTGTGTCAACTGCAAAGCCCGGGCAAGAAGGAAACGTAGAGATGAATGAGGACAAAAACGTCAATATCAATATTCCCAAAGAAGTCCCATTCACCTTGTCTCACTTCACCATCAATGGAAATGTTCAGTTTAACGTGAATTATAACGCTAAGTAGGCTAATCTTAAGAAGGCTACAGAGTTTACGTTGCTATGGACGCAGTTCCAACCAAATAAACCCCTTCAGGGTGATGCAGGACTCCTCCGCTTTGCGTCGGGGTCCTGCATCACCCTGAAGGGGTTTATTTCGCAATAATGACCCGCTCGCTGTACATTAATCCCTTACTGAATGAACTTCCATCAAAGAGCAACACTCTACAATGAAAGCCTCGTCTATCTGTGTGATCATGTGGCGGCTTTAACTAATCACAGTAAGCTGATATTGTAATTTCACAAAGATTCAGGTGGTTCAAAGGCCTTGAATAGGAATGATAGGAATATCAATGATGCCTGTTGACGAAGAGTAAAAAGCAGAAGGGATCTAAGGTGAATATATATATTACATGATTGTAAATCAACCAGCCACTTTGTATTGTCTATTGTAAAACAGATTTATGATGTGAATTAAATTGCCAACTATATCAAACAACACCCATATTGTTTAACTATGATGGCACCATGCAAGTTAGCAAAAGTCAAGTCAGTTAACAGACTTACCATTCACAACTACCATGTACAACATCATGAGTTTATTTTTTTTTATTGAAAAACATTGCAGCTGAGGTGCTGAGTGCTAAAGGAACTGACAGATTGTGTTTTGGTGAGATTTGGAATTGTCCTAAGGGTAGTTTTTATTTATTTAGTTTATATTTATCATTTATTTATTTATTTATTGTATAAATCATGCTGAAAGGTATGCAGACCTGGCCACCTCTAAAAGGAAAAGCTGACTTTTTGGGCCAGCCAGTGTATCTATTGATTAATCTCACACCATTTGTGCTCCAATTTTTGAGTGACTTGTATAAGTGGCCATGTGAGATCTGAGTTCCAAGGAGCCTTTTTTTCAGATTTTTTTTTTTTTTCCTGTTTTAAGAGGGACAACAGGGTCGAATTTGATCCAGAGTATGGAGTGGACTTCTGTCAATGGAGCTATTGAGTGATTTTCTATTGACAAGACTGCTTAGGAAAGTGATAGGGCTAGGGAGAGTCTCTAAGAATGTGTGACCAGTTTCAGGGTTAATTAGCCGACTGATAGTAGTTTAAGATGTAGAACTGAGACAGGTGGCCCACATCAAGATAAATAGTGATTAGAAAATCAGACAGAGCTGCACAATCAGACGAAGACAGAACAAACAGGCAAATGGCCCACACCATTTGTCGCATGTGATATCCACTCACTCTCCCATCTTTCCTCTCACTCTCCCAACTGTGTACTAACTAATTCAGCAGGATTGGCATAAAAATAATCTTCGACAGAACAGAAACAAAAAATGGTGGGGCTGAATTTCAATACAATGCCTATGTTGTTAAGAGATAGTATTGTGGACTAATAAACCAACCCCAGGAAACAAGGAAACACAGTAAATATCCTGTTCCTGTGTTTGTCCCATAGTGAGCTACGACCAAAGTAATATAAACACGAGATGTGTGTGTGTGTGTGTGCATATGCATATGTGTGTTCCTGCTGGCATGCGTTATGTATGTATGTGTTTGTACATGTATATGCATGCGAGTGTGTGTGTATGCTTCTGTGTGCCTGTGTGTGTGTGTGTGTGTGTGTGTGTGTGTGTGTGCATCTGTGAACACAAACACAGCCAGATGATAATACCATAATAATATACAATCCAGTCAATGGGGTTTTCCTGTCTGTTAGTTTACTGGGCAAGTCATTGTTCCGAACACACTTATTCTCACAATCATGCTGAGAGCAGAAACCAAAGGGGTCAAGCATCATCACAACAGTTTTCAAATATAAACCAATTTATGGAAAGTGGAAAGTCTTACGGGGAAGAAAATGTATCCTAGACAATGACAGATCAAGCGTTAAGTGTCATGTTCCAAAGATGTTTTGGAACAAATTCAATCAAAACAAAATAACTATGACACCCAAGTACATTTTAGGCATTTTAGCTGACACTCCTCTCCAGAACAATTTACAATTTGTGCAATAGTAGACCAAAAATTGTGTGTGCAAGTGTCAGGGAGTTAGTGCCCCTACAATACTTCTGTGACAATAGAACAATTATGCGAGTTTGAGGAAAAGGGAAAGAATAAGGGCTTTCCGTTTGGTGAAAATCAAAGAATCTGAATTTCAAAACTGAAGTCGGACACAAATGCGAAATAATGCATGAAATGTATGTAAAACTAGTAAAACATTTTTATTTTGAGAAATGTGTGTGCATATGTGTGTCCAGATATACATATTAACAAAATTTTTGCTGAACTACTGCTGCACTGAATCCATCCCCAAGAGGAATGGTTTTGCTTCCTGTTAATCCACCAGAATTTACATTACATTGTCATTTTATATTACACAACATCATTTAGGAGACACTTTTGTCCAAAGCAACTTACAATAAGTACATTTTGTCAACAGTAGTCAAACCGACTGTATATCACAGTCTTTGTCAGCTAAGCCCTCATTTGGAAATAAGTAGCATTTGTAGAATCAGAGAGGTTTTTTCTTCTTTTTTTTTTTTTAAGAGTAGAAGATTAGAAGAGAAAGGAGAACACTACATCAATTTACAAGAAATGATCTGCTAACTAGCTGGTTGAGAGACATTTGAGTGTTTTGTGTTACAATACACTAATTTGGTCCTCGTATGCAACATTCAAAAACACATTCTCTGCAGTACTAATGCAGGATGAAACCAGGATAAAAAATCATGGAGGACTTCTACAATGGCTCCCACTGTATGTGTATGTCAGATAATCCATGTGTGATGGAACCACAATGTCAAAGCAGCAGTCCATCAATGGTATAGGCCTACATGAATTCATACTGCCTTCATCTGAATTGATGAGGGTGCATGTCCCTGCTACACTCCAATATAGCCTACAGATTTCGTATTGAAATACACTGATTATTAATGATCACACAATCCGTAAAGCACCCACCAATATTTTGACTTTTGACTTGTTCATCATCAACTCTTCTTGGACCTCTAGAGAAGCTGTAGAAGACTATCAGATAACGTAACAACTGTACGTAATCGTTATGAAATTAGTAAAATATTTCATTTGGGAACCGCATCATGTACTGACCCAAATGCATCAGTAGCGTCCATAATAACCAGTCTAACCAGTCCTACAGGCCACCGCTGACTGAGCCTCTGGAGACATCCGGGCTTTCATGGAAAGAACCTGGCTCTGCTGAATGAAACATGGTATTAATATTTCACCAACCGCAGGACTTCGTGTGTTTAAGTGTGTGTGTGTGTGAGTGTGTGTGTGTGAGAGAGAGAGAGAGAGAGACAGAGAGAGAGAGAGAGAGAGAGAGCAGTGAGAAGGGGAAAAGAGAGGAAGCACTTCTGGGAAAGTCAGTTTACCCAACAAGCACTCAGGAAGCACTTTAGTTGTCATGACAGCATCACCATGTTGAGATGATGGGGTGATGGAGAGAGAGAGAGAGAGAGAGAGAGAGAGAGAGAGAGAGAGAGAGAGAGAGAGAGAGAGAGAGTATGGCAGGATGCAGTGAAAGAAGCCAGTAACAGTTTGTAATTGAACGAGATCCGAAAAGATGAATGGCTGTCTTTCATGTGATGAATCCAGTCAATTTATATTTCAGGAGATTCCTGGTACTTACAGCGCTAGGAGCCATCACTCACCATGCCATTTTTTTTCTCTAGAGAATGGACTTCGGGATGGCAGTGCTTGTATTTTTGTAAGGACTATTGAATTCTGTTTATACATCAAGACTTAAATGTGAGGTTTATCATCGAATTATGCCAGGATGCATTAAGCTATAGAAGCAGGTGGACAAAAATCTGACTCCTACTCATGTTGCTACTGAATCTTCCTGGCCCTGGTTTCGGCTGTACTCCTGCAATGTGTACGAGCAACGGGAAGAAATCAGCTGAGTACAGTGGGACTAATGTGGTAATGCCAACAGTGATTTAAATAAATACAGCCACAGGAGATAGATGACAGTTTCATAAAGCAACACAAAGCAACATGGCCTTGTAACTCAGATCCTTAAGAGGACATCTTGACAATCATACTGAAATGAGAAATGTAACCGTGGCCATGTGTGTCTCTGTGTTATGCTGGTGACTGTAATACCCTTGCCACCACACCAGCCAGCTCCGCACTGCAAGAGTGAACCACTCTAACGCTATCCCATGATTCCCTAGAGGGGGAGGGCGGAAAGCTTCCTCACATTGCTACGCCAGAGAGACGGTTTCTGACGGCAGCGAACACTGTGAACAGATCGAGTTTGGCATTTGCTGCCGTGACGGCTGACAGGCAGGCAAACAGAGGAAGATCAGGGGAGGCCTGGCACTGAAACCAAGTATCGTCATGGGAGATCCATCCCCAACCCCCGAGACACACTCTGACGGCACGAGTCAAACACAATGCTCTGTGGTTTTATTATTCTACAAGTGAATGGCAGTTAATCATCCCAGCCAATTCTTTTAATACATGAGATACAGAGTCTTCCTCTCAACTTTACATCCTCATTTGCATTCCCTCTACATTGTCCTCTCCTTTCCTCTCCCTAGTCCTGCCCTCCCCCCTACTCCCGCTTCTCTCTTCCCCTTACTTCTCTGCCCATCTCATATCTCCAAGTCTTTTTCCGTGTCATGTGAATTCAATTCAGCCTGAATCCGAACACCACCCCATTCCATCATTCCACTCAGCCCTTATTCCATCATTCCAACATTCCATCCAGCCTTTATTCCATCATTCCATTCAGCCCTTATTCCATCATTCCAACATTCCATCCAGCCCTTATTCCATCATTCCAACATTGCATCCAACCCTTATTCCACCATTCCATCCAGCCCTTATTCCATCATTCCATTCAGCCCTTATTCCATCATTCCAACATCCCATCCAGCCCTTATTCCATCATTCCATTCAGCCCTTATTCCATCATTCCACCCAACCTTTATTCCATCATTCCAACATTCCATTCAGCCCTTATTCCATCATTCCAACATTCCATCCAGCCCTTATTCCATCATTCTAACATTCCATCCAGCCCTTATTCCATCATTCCAACATTCCATCCAGCCCTTATTCCATCATTCCAACATTCCATCCAGCCCTTATTCCATCATTCCAACATTCCATTCAGCCCTTATTCCATCATTCTAACATTCCATCCAGCCCTTATTCCATCATTCCAACATTCCATCCAGCCCTTATTCCATCATTCCAACATTCCATCCAGCCCTTATTCCATCATTCCAACATTCCATCCAGCCCTTATTCCATCATCCCATCGAGGCTTTATTCCATCATTCCAACATCCCATCCAACCCTTATACCATCATTCTAACATTCCATCCAGCCCTTATTCCATCATTCCAACATTCCATCCAGCCCTTATTCCATCATTCCAACATTCCATTCAGCCCTTATTCCATCATTCTAACATTCCATCCAGCCCTTATTCCATCATCCCAACATTCCATCCAAGCCTTATTCCATCATTCCATCCAGCCCTTATTCCATCATTCCAACATTCCATCCAGCCCTTATTCCATCATCCCAACATTCCATCCAACCCTTATTCCATCATCTCAACATTCCATCCAAGCCTTATTCTATCATTCCATCCAGCCCTTATTCTATTATCCCAACATTCCATCCAGCCCTTATTCCACCATTCTAACATTCCATCCAAGCCTTATTCCATCATTCCATCCAACCCTTATTCCATCATTTCATCCAGCCCTTATTCCATCATTCCAACATTCCATCCAATCCTTATTCCACCATTCTAACATTCCATCCAACCCTTATTCCATCATTCCACCCAACCCTTATTCCATCATTCCACTCAGCCCTTATTCCACCATTCCAACATTCCATCCAATCCTTATTCCATCATTTTAACATTCCATCCAACCCTTATTCCATCAATCTAACATTCCATCCAACCCTTATTCCATCATTCCAATATTCCATCCAGCCCTTATTCCATCATTCCAACATTCCATCCAACCCTTATTCCACCATTCTAACATTCCATCCAACCCTTATTCCATCAATCTAACATTCCATCCAACCCTTATTCCATCATTCCAATATTCCATCCAGCCCTTATTCCATCATTCCAACATTCCATCCAACCCTTATTCCATCATTCCATCCAACCCTTATTCCATTATTCCAACATTCCACTAAGCCCTTATTCCACCATTCCAACATTCCATCCAACCCTTATTCCATTATTCTAACACTCCATCCAACCCTTATTCCATCATTCCAATATTCCATCCAGCCCTTATTCCATCAATACAAAATTCCATTCAGCCATAATTCCAACATTCCAGCATTCCATTCAGCCCTGATTACATCATTCCAACATTCCATTCAGCCCTTATTCCATCATTCTAACATTAGATCCAGGCCTTATTCCATCATTCCATTCAGCCATTATTCCAACATTCCAGCATTCCATTCAGCCATTATTCCAACATTCCAGAATTCCGTCAGTTCAACTCACATCTGTGGGGCCACCCCTCTTTCTCCTTCACCCTCCCCCTGCTTCTCATCTCTCTCTCTCTCTCTGTCTATTTTGCAGCTTCTGTCCTCACAGTTATCCTTCCTCTATCAGCTCAATGAATCAACAGTCATCCATCTCTCTGCCTCCCTGCCCTCACGCCCAGCGGTGTGAAATCCCTTCTTTATCTTGTCCCTCGGTTTTCCCATCACTTCTCTTCTCCACACTCCTATCCATCCATCCATCCATCCATCCATCCATCCATCCATCCATCTATCTATCTATCCATTCATCCATCTACCCAGCCATGTCCCTCCCTCCCCTCCCTTCAGTCTTGCAGAGCTGACAGTGCCGCGGGCTATCACCAATTATCCCAGCTAAGTCGTGTCTACATCTATACATCTCACACAGCCACATACAGTATCCTTAGATGCTATCTGACACACTACTACATCTCTGGCACACCAGGACCGTATCACCACACACTTTATCTATGAAAGTGTTTACTATCTGTATATGTTTTCCTCGCTATCGTAATATCTCTCATCTTTACATGGAGGATATACCATTCTATTACTTTTTTTTCCCCTGCTGGATTAGTACCTACTTTAATAGGATGTTCTGTGTACCTATTAAAACGTGTAATCCAAGTCAGCAGCCAATTCCATACAGCACACATAAACAGAGCAGGCTATCCATCTATATTTAGCTCACAATACATGAACAAATAAGTTGATCTCTATAGCTGGAGGCAAACTTTAGGTACCGTATTTCCTCTAATATTGGCCCGGGCCTTTATTTACCTCAACTGCAGAGGGTACCAGGCCTTTATTGGAAGCAGGCTTATATTAGAGACAGGCCTTTATTTCTAATTCCCTCTGTTTGATAAGTATATTTGCTCATATTTTAGTACAAAGCCTCCTTGTTTTCTGATCTGCTTCTGTTACGGTACGTTAGGTAGACGTTTTTTTGTTACTGCAATGCATTACGATAATTACGGTAATCGACGACGGCATGCTCCAGAGACTTCCGCCGGCCAAGCCGTCTTGTGGCACTTGTACGTTACTACAAACTACAGTTACAAACAGGCATCAGGAGTTTACCGGTATCCACCGTTGTTTGCATGTAAGCTGAAGCTAACTGAAGCTAACTGAACCTGGGCGCCGATGTGTTCCCGGTGATCCAGCCGAGATTTTGGCGGGGGTCCGGGGCTCGGATCGGGAGGATCAATGCGGGCCGTGGGCGCGGTGGAGAGGACAGCGGCGGAGAGAGGAGACGGACACGGTGCAGCCATATACTAGGTTTTGACCTAGTCTTGTTTCCTTTGTTTTTTCCCCCGGCCTGTATTTGAGACCGGCCTTTATTTGTTCGTGTCGACGACGGCCTCGGCCATTATCGGAGACCCGGCTTTTAATTGACTACAGGCCACTATTAGAGGAAATACGGTAATTAAAAAACAACTCTTAATGCTGATACTTATGTCAAACATTATTAAAGCGAGTGCATTCAAATTGAATGCTACCCAAGTAACACTGCCAATCGATCACACTGCTGATCAGAACAAAGCTTTGAATAGCACAACTGCAATTGTATAGCCAGCAATGCATTCCTGTAGAGTAACAGATATTAGTGTACAGTGCTGATGTTTCGTCCATCGTGCTTCAGCATCTCCCCAGTGTGACGACCACTTACACTGTGCCGGCGTTCTGTGGCTAAATGTTTTCCATAAATAGAGATGTACTTTGCACTACATGGACATACAGAGATTCCCATGGAAGAGATGGGGAGAAGGAGGGAGAGGGAGAAAGAGATGGGGGAGGGAGGGGGGGGAGGGTAGAACTTTGATGGAGAAAGATGGAGGGATATCCAAAGGGAGAAAGTGAAAGAGAGAAGTAGAGGAAGAGGTAAATGGCAAGAGAGTACATGATGGAAGAACAATAGATGGGAGCAAGAAAGAAAGCGGGGGGAGGGAAAGAGTAAGAGGGATAGAGAGACAAATAGAGAATAGAATAGAGACTAGAGATGAATAAAGAATGAGTGCCTTAACAAATCAGTTCATCCATACATGTTTGTTTGGCTGTTAGTTTCCCACATTTGTCTCTTAATATTGTATATTTATTTGTTTGTTTCCCATGTTGGTTGTTCTTTATTATTATTATTTACTTTATTTTTTTTTGTTTGTTTAAAATCATTATACAATTTGATGCTTTAGCAATATGAAAATACTTGCCAATTTCATGCCAATAAAGCAAATTTGAATGTGACAGAGAGACAATGATAGATAGATAGAGAGAGAGAGAGAGAGAGAGAGAGAGAGAGAGAGAGAGAGAGAGAGAGAGAGAGAGAGAGAGACCATAAGAGAAGGAGAGAAAAGGGAAATGTAGAGAAAAGGGATGGAGAAAAAGACAGAGGTACAGAGAGATACAAGGAGAAAAAGTGAAAAGTAAGAGAGAGACAGAGAGAGAGTTAGAGAGAGAGAGACAGAGGGACACAGAGAGAGAGGCAGAGAGAGAGAGAGCTAGAGAGAGAAAGCGAGGTCCAACGAGTTGTGGCCTACATTCACAAAGGCTGTGTTAAATCATGCTCCGCTAGGCAGCACACACAGCCAGGATACACACACACACACACACACACACACACACACACACACACACATACTTGCAGCACACACACTTTGTCTCTCTTACACACACACACACACACTGTACACTGACCTGCAACTCATTGATTCATACAGTCTACAACAAGATATGCATGCTCACACAAATTCTATTCCAGTTCATATAAATAAAAAACCCATAAAACATCCACGAAAAGGCTAAATAGAGCATACAATAAAAGTTGGGTATTACCATCACTGCATACAAGCAACACACAAACGTGTCACATATTTTTCTTTTTTTTTTTTTCTTTTTTTTTTAAGAGCTCTCTCCTTTATGAAAACACACGCAACGTTCGCCCAGAGGGCAAAATAGATATGATAATGGATTGAAAATTAGACCCCCGCATCCAGTGTAGTAGGTTCTTAAATCCGGCTCTGCAGATGTTCGGGGCTCTCGCATCTGAAAGGCACACCAGCCAACCCAAAAAGCAGATGCTGAATACACAACCCCCTCCTCCCCCTGTGTGCTCAGTCTCTTTCAGCCGCCCATAAACAGAATTCACACTTCACACACCAATCTGAGTGATTGAAATACACATGAAAAACTGTTTACTAAAGCAGGGAACACATATGGTTACAAAGGAAAGAGTGCATGCGCAAGAGAGAGAGAGAGAGAGAGAGAGAGAGAGAGAGAGAGAGAGAGAGAGAGAGAGAGAGAGAGAGAGAGAGAGAGAGAGAGAGAGAGAGAGAGAGAGAGAGAGAGAGAGACTGTCATGTCTCTCCCTATAGGCAGTTTAAAAGGCTTCAGTCAGTTTACTGGTCTCATCTGCATACGAAACTGTATGAAAAAAATGTTGCTGCAGCCTTCACTAATTGCTGGGAGTGTCTGTGTTTCATTGTGTACTTGTGAAAGCTCACCAAGTAAATTTGCTCACTTGATTTCGCTGTACATATGGACCAATCTTGTCAGTAATTAGACACCGGCAAGCTTGAAAAACAATTTTACTGTCTTTGACTGTGTTTTATTTTAAAACATTAAACCAATAGCAAAAATTGCATATTACACCACCTGATTCTCCTCAAAAGCACAACACAGAAACTCACTGGATGAAAATTCAATCAAGTCTTTTGCAACCCTAAAATCTTGTTCACAAAAGCTGCAGCATGACGGTGAAAAGAGGGCATGAGGCTCTATTACCAGCTATCGCACAAGACTCTGCGGTATCGTGTGGTATTCCTGTCATCAATATAGCAGAAACTTCCTATAGGGTGTTGTATACTGTGATTATGGGGACGATGGCGATTGGCTGCATCTCTTAAGCTCAAACTACAATAGAAGCAACTCAGCAACATTTTTTAGTCGTCTGTCCCTTACAACAGAAATGCTCATTTTAAATCAATGCTGCTGTCTGCAGCGGCTCCGTAGAGACACACGTTTCAGCTCCAACCTGTTACAACCATTTACGCTTCAAGTCTTTTTTTTTTTTTTTTTTTTTTTTTTGAGGGACGTGTGCAATCGCACAATTTAAAACAAATCGCATAAGCTTTTAAACCATTCAAACACCAGTATGTTAGTGTATTTTCTCTAGTAACCAGACAATAGTTGAGAATGATCCCATCTCTCCATGTTCACCTTCAGAAAAAATCTTTTATTTTTTCCATATTCTTTCTGGTTTCAATTATACATATACGGACTTAAGTGTTAATAATATATACATATCAATATTTGATAGGAAAAAAAATAGGCATGTTACCCATATCAATGATGTATTTCAGTTTCTGCCTCTGCATATTGAGGATCTGTTTGATTTCATGCTGTTGAATGTGCGGCTAAAACGCAACTAAAACAGAACAGTGTGGACATAAAAGGAGATCTTTGCATGTTGCTGCTAGTGACTGTATGAAGACTATATGAAGGGTTTCTTTCCAAAATGCTATATATCCGTTTTGGAAACATTTTGCTACCTGAAATTCATCAGGCAATATGTGAAAAACATAAACGATTCAGTCAACAAAAAATTAACATTTCATAAGCTTAAGATGACTCCTAAATTTAATACTAACCCATAATGTGTATGACCTTCATGCCATACCTTCATGTGTGTCATTTCTTTGAAATTGTGGACATCTCATTTTGAAACAAACTTTTCATATGTTCCTGTCAGCAGCATCACACTGTGTTCTCTCTGAAAAGTTTAAGTTTACTTAAACTTATTTTGATCTAAAGGCTTCTACTTAAACGCTTGAAATTCATTTCTTAGACAAATATAAATAGTGAAGTTGATCCTATGTATGAATTTCTTTCCAAAGCCTTTGTCTTTCCATCAAGGCAAAGGGCGGCTACTTTAAAGAATCTAAAATATAAGATAGTTTTGATTTGTTTAACACTTTTTTGGTCACTGCATGATTCCATTTGTGTTATTTCATAGTTTTGATGTCTTTACTATTATTCTAAAATAGGTATGCACCGATGCCACTTTTTCAATGCCGATACCGATTACGAGTATGAAAGTTTAAGTATCGGCCGATACGGAGTACCGATCCGATCCATTACTTTCACTGAACAGTGCAGGCTTACTTTCTTAGTTTGGGGTCAATGGACAAAATTATTGAGATAAAATGCTTGTTTTTCCCACTGTTTGAGAAATACAGGCTTCTATGTGCCTTTGCTTTTATTTCTTACATGTTACTCATGGCTTTCGGTATCAGATTTTAGTCTTGAGTAAAATCTCCGATACCGATATTCCATTTTAGCCTGGTATCGGCACGGTATCGGTGCATCCCTATTCTAAAATGTGGAAAACAGTAAAAAATAAAGCAAAATATGGCGTGTCCAAGCTTCTGACTGGTAGTGTACACTATGTGCACACAGTACCCATGCATTTGTAAGAATGTGTATGAACATCAAACCCTCAAAGACGTCCCTTTGAGACTTTGTTGACGCGGACAATGGACGTTGTGTGTAGCGGCACAGCTGCTGTATCTATAGTCACAGTACAGAATGCCCTCTCAGGTATTATTGCTGAACTCCAGAATAAGTTTTTTAGCCTCGTCAGCCATAGGCCTGCAACAGTCTGGGTGAATGTACAGTCTGTGGCAGTATGTCTTCAGGCGTGCCAATGGCCCGGTGACAGCTATTTCCTAATGATCTCCCCACAGAGATGACATGTCAGACGTATAGCCGGAGATGGTACACACTCTTTGTCACATAGTCACAATGTTTTACCATTTCATTATATTGGACTGATCACTGCTGAGAGAGGGGTTGCTTCTGGGAGGCGAGGATTTACTGTGGAGCCTTCTGGAGGGCTTCGTCTGTCGAACTCACTGGAACATCTGTGACGAGCAGCGCTCATCGATAACCCCACTAACATCCAGGCCACGTTCCTACATAGGCAATCACCCAAGCTTTATAGCATAAGGAACAGTTGTAGTACATCTGGTGTATCAGAAAAGGAATAATCCGCTGATTAAGCCGTCGTCGTGGTTTTCAATCTTTTCTTGGAGGCAAAACATTGAATGTGCAAACTAAGATCGGCTGCGTAGGCTTATTAAGCAAAACTCACTCTGGTTTTATATTTTAAGCAACAAACCAACAAGTTCAAGGTATTTTAGTCAACATTATGCTACACTGCAGGGCCTAGGGAACGATTTGACAATACACTATAGTCGGTAGCTTTAGATAGAAATTCTGATTTATTAGCAACACATTCTAATTGTCTTCTGATGCACCTTCTTTTCCTCTTTACACAGTCTTAAAATAAGGTCCAACTGTATTTATAAGTGGAGCCATGCCAAATCCTAGAAGAACAAAATGCATGCAGCAATCTTTTCCCAACCACAGAACTGGTGGAATGTGCCACCTTGCCAAGAAGAACGGCCTACTGCTACTAAAAAGTAATATATGAATACATTTTTGAATTGGAAAAGTGAAAAATATCTGAAGGAAACACTGTGTGCCAAATGTAGCCAAACTAAAACATGTTTTTTCATATCATTATTTTTTATTACTACTGAGGATGCTTGCTGTCACAGGGGATTGTATCGGGTCCTCTGGTCTCCCTAATTACTATATCACCCTGTGTAAATATTATAAATCCAACTATTATACCAATCCAATTATTATACTACTGTTACAAAGTGCTGAAAAAAACCCCAAAACAGAACCAAACCAAAAACACCATTACAGCATAATGAGCACAAAGTCAAATCTCTTAAATGCAGGTTTATAAAAACAGTGTCATTATACTCAGTATAAGAGACAACAATTTACACTAGATTACGGTGCGAGTGGAGTCCCTGAAATAAATGTGTGTGCATGGGTACAGGGCCGCTTCTAGGACACACTGTCTTCTGTTACACCACTGATGTGTTCATCCTTCTCCCTGGTGAGCTGCCGAGTCACTGGAGAGAGAGAGCAGAGCTGGTAGGATACTCCTCCATTCACTTTCATTTCTTTGTGCCCGTGTCCCGTTTCTTTGTCTTTTTGTTTCTTTCTTTCTGAGTGTAATATGACATATGGGGGGCTTCATTTCCAAACCTTAACGCTTTGGAAGAAACATACTTATCTAATGTTCAGTGCTTAAAGGAATAATCCACAATTTAACGCTGTTAAAACACAGCCACTGGTAATGTATCTTGCATTTCTGGGGCCATTTTGTTGTTTGGTGGTGTATTTTTCTTTATTCCGTGGAAGACTGCCCAAACATAGAGGGCATGACATCACATCAAGATATTTTCAGCGCAGCAACACTGGAGTTTGATATGAGAAAATGTTTCAGGATGTAAAACATCAGCGGTAAACGTCAGGTTTTGGTGTCAGTCCCTCAGAATCAAAGAGCGAGGGCTTCTTTCTAGAGCCGCCATTTTGCACCGAGAGACGTTCAACAATCACACAGGGAGAAATCCATCGTAGAAGAGGAGAGAGACCAGTTTCTCCGCCCACAGGAGCAGGAGAGAGACCAGAATGCATTGCAGCCACAAGACAGGTTGGGTTTTGAGTAAGAGGCACAGACACACCTCAGTGTTCACAAACTAGTTGGCTGGTTAGCTAGCTATATTAAATGCTCATACACCACCTTTGATTGAAAGCAAAACGTTCATGCCCTTCTCTGGTGCTTGTCGAAAGGCATTCTGGGAAATGGTCATCAGTGGGTAAACCAAAACAACTCCCAACAGTTAAATAACATAAAATAACTCCTGGAATGCATTGAACATCACAGATTGGTGATGAGAGTGGAACAATGAAGTGGATTTTTTTATTTTTTTTATAATCAGCATTTCAAAAACACATCCTTTGAAGTACTATCATTGTGCAAGGGCTCAGGATAGCTAATTACTTTAATCATTTTTAATAGTAGGTAGTACTTTCATGCAAGCAATCATTGTTAGAGTAGTTTTAGAATGAAAGTCTTGCCAATTGCGTGGGCTTAAACACATCATGGGCTGTTCCACATGATTCCTGTTCTCTTTGCACAATTCCTGCAAATAAAATGCATGGCTGACCACATCACTCCAGTTCAGTTTCACCTCAGTAGTTTGGGAAAATGAGATTTTCTTTCTGACATTTCTAATGCATTTGTGTACAAAGACACTGCAAGGACAAGAGGGAGAGAAATGACATTCAACCAGGAGACTGAGGGGCGTGAGTCCAGATCTTGATACTGTTAAATACTGTTAAAAGATACTGTTAAATACTGTTAAATACTATTAAAATATACTGTTAAAAGCACATATGAGTGACTTTCTCAAAATTTGGCTATAATATGTAGCCTACATTTGATCATAATTTGAATTTTATGTTTCACTGCCTCAATTAAATGATCTACTGGTTCAGAATTCAGGGAGTATCCCATAATGCACTGATGCTACCATCTTAGAGCGAGCCAGCTGAGTCAGGACTAACTCTCATGTCGATACATCACTTCTGATCGGCGGAGCTGACCCTCGGCTTTCAGACCTAATATGCCGCTGCTGCGGTTGAATGGCTGCATGAACACAAGACTGCTGATGAAAATTGGCTTCGGAACGCCCTTCAGGAGCAACCGGAGGCTGCACGTATTCCTCTCTTTCACATTCACAGTGGATTGCCGACAACAACTTTGCCATTAACCAAACTAGAATCCCTTCACTACATAGAGACACAAGCTTTGGATGCAGCAAGTGTCTCTTGCTTTGAATCCAACACTCCTCCAATTCTCCTTCTCTTATCCTCCGCCTGCCTGTGAGCAGCTAACTGAGATTTTAATATTCAGTGTGTTTCTCTCTGGCCTTGTTCACATGTGCACGAGAGATTCCGCTTGCAGATCTCAGCACATCAAAGCTGGAGGAAAAAAAAAAAAAGTCTTCAATTCTGAAAAGCAAAGCAAACAATCATTTTAAACCAATCGTTTACTCTGTCAATTCAGACTGACACTTGATTGGTAGGAAGCTGCGTAAAAAAGGTGAAACGCTATCAGGAGGCATCAAACAAAGCAACACGGCTCAACTTGTTTTTACACTTTTACACTGCAGTGACTGCTGTGATAATGGCGTTTTTTGTATTCTGCATGCCACTCAACAGTCGCTCTCAGTTGCACAAGTAGCACATAAGTACAGTCTAGTGTGCAAGTCTGAAAATTGAGTAATTTAAGTCGGCACAGAAGAGGAGTGGAGAGAAGTGGAGAAGAAAAGAACGGAGTGGCCCTGGGTGAACGTGGACATGGCAGCCGGAGCCGATGGTGCGGCGGCGAGAATGTTTTGGCTCGACGTCGGAGCAGAACAGCGTCTGTGTAAGAGCAGCAAAGTGCTCCGGGGCGCAGGGGAATACCCTCCACTCAGCTAGGAGACACACACACACACACACACACACACACACAAACATACAAAAAGAATGCCAGATACATGCACACACTCAAGCACACAATACTAACACAAGTACATGCACAAATATCAATATAAACAAACACACATGGTGAAGATTGCAAACCAAAAGAAGCACGCATACATGTGCGCACACCAACAAAACACACAAAAATGACAAAGTAAACAAAGTAAACACTATAATAAACTCAACATGGCTGCAGCAGAATTTGTAGAAATCCCACACACACACACACACATCTCTACCCTCCACACACACACACTTTCCCCTCTCACCTTGACAGGATCCGTTGACTTCCTCAAACCCCGGCTGGCACACGCACTTCCCGATGGGCACCAGCCACTCTCCCTCGGTGCTGCAGTGCATCCTGGGAGGCTCGAACAAAGCCAGGGAGCTGTTGACGCAGCGGCCCGCCACCTCCACCAGCTGCGAGGCCTCCGAGCCGGGGATGGTGTCGGGAAACTCGGCCAGACTCTTCACCAGCAGGGGGCAGCGCTTGTAGAACACCCGCACCGACACCAAGGCGATGCACGCCCCCAGATCCTGAAACGCCAGGTAGAAGCCCTTCCGCGTCAGGGGGCCCAAGTCGCGGACCTCGGTGTTGAGCTTCATCACGCGGTCGCCCAGGTCCAGCTCGGTGAAGCTCTCGTCGGCGGCGATGGTGTCGATCTTCGTGTACCTGCTCTCCTTTACCGCCCGGTCCTCCTCTTCCGTCGGCCCGTCGCCGTCTCTCATCGCCCCGTCCCCCATGTCTCCCTCCGCCTCCTCCTCCTCCTCCTCCTCCTCCTCCTCGCCTCCGTCCGTCTCGTAGTAATACATGTTGAACGTCTCCTTGCAGGTGCCGACGCCGCCCGGCAGGCTGTTGCAGTCCCGCAGCGTGAACTTGAGCTCGATGAAGACCCGCTGCGCCCCCTCGGTCAGGATCCAGTTGGTGTGGAGCCAGTTGTTCTGGTTCTGCTCCATGACCCGGCACACTTGGTAGGTGTGGATGGGAGCGTAGTCCTCGTCCACTTCCCCTATCTCCTCCCACTGGGGACGAGAGAGAAAGAGAGAGAGAGAGAGAGAGAGAGAGAGAGAGAGAGAGAGAGAGAGAGAGAGAGAGAGAGAGAGAGAGAGAGACAAAGATGGAGACAAATGGAGAGAGAAAGAGGGGGAAAGTGAAACAAAACGGGATAAGTGAGGAGGCTTTTGATAACAGGAAAGTGAGAACCATGGAATCCTAGTAAGAATCAGCTACAGCAATGCCTATTAGAAAGGCTTAACAGAGTGGCAAGGAAATTATACAGAGGGGTAGTGAGTGTGTGTGTGTGTGTGTGTGTGTGTGTGTGTGTGTGTGTGTGTGTGTGTGTGTGTGTGTGTGTGTGTGTGTGTGTGTGTAGCAAGGTATAGATAGGAGCATAATCCTCATCCCTTCCACCTGATTCCCTCCTCACTGGAATAGACAGAAAAAGAAAGAGATGGTGTTATAGGGTATATGCATTTACTGTGAATAGGGGGATAGAGTTCTCCACAGAATAAAAGAGAGAATTAATGTGCACTTCTACGTGCGTGCGTGTGTGTGTGTGTGTGTGTGTGTGTGTGTGTGCATCCATGTCTGCATCTGTGCCTGTGTGTGCATGTACGTAAATATCACTGTGTCAGAGTCCATGCCTGTGTGTGTGTGTGTGTGTGTCTGTGTCTGCATCCATGCCTGTGTGTGTGTGTGTGTGTGTGTCTGCATCCATGCGTGTGTGTGTCAGACAGCAGCATTAATTCCCTCTGCAGGTCTCCCGGGACGTGGCTATTATCTGCATCACTAGCACTCTCCCATGGCTAATATAGGCCCTTCATCATGTCAGTGTAATATGGCCAGAGGGACCAGGCTATGATCTGGTGTTATAGCATAATAGCCCGTATTAATCAATCCTTGCTGTAGCGGCTGTGTACAACCTGCTGTCTTTGTCTCTGTCTTTTCCTTCTCTCTAATTTCATTCTTGTTCTCGCTCTGTCTTTTTCTTCCTGGCTTTCTCTCATCCCTCTCGCCCTTACCCTTTCTTTTTTTCTGGTTATTGTTCTATTTCTGATTTATCTGTGAGTGAATACATGCATTGTCAAAGTGTGGATATGCTCATAGTGTATATGTATGTGTGTTGTGTGTGTGTGTGTATGTGTGTGTGTGTGTACATGGGCATATTTTGTGGATTTGAGTGTGTGTGTGTGTGCGTATGCGAGTGTGTGTGTGTGTGTGTGTGTGAGTGTCTTTCTTCCAGACCCCAGCCCAATCAGTCCCAGAGCAGACATTAAGCCTCTTACTGGTTAGATCACACAGATCCACCAGCCTGCACCGGGCTTTACACAGCTTAACACACACACACAGACGCACATGCAATCACACACACACACACACACACACACACACACACATATCTCTGCAGACTCATTTTCATTATGGGTAGCCCCACAGGGATCTGAACTGACGACCTCAATAGTTTTGCTTAGAAACAAATGGTCCAGTGTATAAAGAGCGGTTGCCATTGTAGCTATCGTACATCCTCCCACTCTGCATCTCTGCTACATTAATACTGTTTGATGTAAACAGGACATGAGGCTCGCATGAGCCAACTCTTAAAACAGAGGCATCGACCTATGAATAAAAATGAGCTGTCAGTCCGGGTGTAAACAAACTGAAATCAGCAGAGAAAGACGCATCTGCATTCAAGTGAGCTGGGGTCCAAACCCTTCCAGGCAAGACTGCTGTACATGGTATGAAGCACCACAAAGTAGGGCTGGGTATCGGTACTCCGACCGAAAGAACCCAGTACCAAGTAGTATCGAAACTTCTCCAGTCAAACGATACCTGCATTCGATACTTTTTGTACACAGATCTAGAAAAAAATGACTATTTGTATGGTTTTGCTCGCAGCCAATCACCACAAGCGTTCTTCGATTTAATGCGACGTGTGATTGGCCCACTGCCGCAGCAGCTACAACCCATACAGTCTGTGGTGAAGTCGAGCGCGGTGTATGTGACGGAGTTGGCAGTTCAGCGTGCCGAGATGCCACCAAAACGGGAAAAAAAAAGGTATCGAATGAAGTACTCTATTGGTATCGGTATCACTTTAAGGGTACTGGTATTGGTACTGGTATCGTAATTTGGAAACAAAAGCATCCACTAAACAGTAGGGATGGGACAATATATCGAAATTCAATATATCGTAATACAAAAATGTGCCAATTTGTGGGGCAGAAAAATGAATCGCGATATTAGCTACATTTCATCCTGCTCTAGGAATCACTAAAATGTCACCAGCTCTCCATCGAAATCAAAGCCACTGCTAAAAAAAAAAAGCTCAGAAATAAACATAATTCTGCACAGTCAGACTTTGTTGACATTGAACCGTATCGTGGTTGTACTGCATCGTGAACCCCATATCGCTTATCGAATTGTATCGTGAAATAAGCATATCCTCCCATCCCTATACACACACACACACACACACACACACACACACGACCAAAATTCACTTAAATCCCTTACCCACAATCCTTCACACCCTCCCATCCAGCCCTAACCTCTCTTTCACCCTCTGCATTGTCTGTTTTCTCTTCCCTTCTCCTCCTCTCCATGCACCGACCGGTCCGCATCGCCATCGGCTTCTACCTCCTCATTAGTGTGTGTTCAGATGTGTGTATTTATTTAACTGTGTATATGTGTGTGTGTGTGTGTGTCCATGCGTGTGTGTTGTGTCTGTCAGCAGACCCCCTGTGGCTGTGTTGAGTGCCCTCCTGGCTCTAAGTCTATAAAGCCGTCTCCAACATATCATTACCGCCCATTACCGCTGACCGTCATGGCACTGTAATAGAACTGCCCTTCTCACTCCTTCTACCGCGCCAGTATATTTCCCCCTCCTTTTTTTTTTTCCCGCTCTCTCCACCTCCCTCTCACCCTCTCTAACCGCTCGCTCTTTTCCTCGCCTCATTCTTTCTGCCTTGTCATTTCATCCTTTCCCTCTCTCTCTCTCTCATCTCTTTTCTCTCTCCTTATCCCGTCATATTTTCACCCTCTCTCTTCCTTCTCAGTCATTCTTCCTTCTGTGTCCCCACCGTTCTCTTCTTTCTCCTCATCTCTTTCCACCGCGCTCATCCTTTCCTTTTCCCCTCTCTGCTCTTCCTGCCCCCCTTTCCTCTTTCAACTCCTGACTTCTTCCTTGTCCCCGATTTCTTACTCCCCTTTCCTCTCTCTCTATCTCTCTTTCTGCTCTCAAACTTCTCTCCTCCTTCCCTCCCTCCTGTCACACTTCTGCCTGCTAATCTCCTCTGCTCTCTTATCTCCCCCCTCCCTCTTGTCTCCCTTTTACTCCACCTCTTCTTCCCTCATTTCCCCTTCTTCATGGTACTGTAAGGCGCTGTGGGAAGAAAAAAAAAAAAAAAAAGCATCCACTAAACAGCCATATGATCTGCAGCGCAACCAATCTCTTAGCAAACACTCTTCAATCTCCTTCCGTGTTTACAAGCCGGCCGACCAAATACCCGACTAATTTCCAGATGAGAAGGGAGTAAAATGACCCTTCAATTGGCCAGATGGATGGGAGGTAATGGAGAGAGATGATGACAGAGATGGAGTTGACGACGAAATAATCCATACCTTCAGATCCATCCCTTTTACGCCGCCTCCCTTCCCAACCTCCCCTCCCCATCTCTTCTTCATGATACTTTAAAAAGCTGCAGCAGATAAAAGCATCCGCCAAATGGCACATCATCTGCAGCCCGCCCAGTCTGCGAACAAGCACTCCTCCAATGTGAATAGGAGCTAATGTAAGGCAGTAGATGACTGTGGAAGGGGGGGTTGAGGGCCAAATTGTCCCAGGCAAAAAATTTCCTCCATCCCTTTTACTTCACCTCCTCTCCTCCTTTCCCTCCCTACATCTTTTTATCATCTTTTTTTCCCTTTTCATTATGGTTTTGTCCCCTTTACTCATTCATTTTCTCACTTGCTCCACTATTACTATCCTCCTTTATTGATCCCTGTCTTGTCACACTCATGCTTATCCTCTCCTCTCAGACTTTCTACTGATTTTCGTATCCAATACCAAACTAGTAGTAACAATTATATTGACGAAGCAATGACCAATTGTAATACCATTTTGTAATACCATGTAATTTTCTTGTATCTCTAGCTCAGATTTAGCCTTGAAAAGGGAAATATTTTATTGACAATGCTCTCTCTCTCTCTCTCTCTCTCTCTCTCTCTCTCTCTCCATGGGACATCAGGAAGAGATAAACTAACAAACTGGTTACGCAGCCGGGGCCCTTCAAAGGCCAAAACCTCTCTGCTTTCTCTTGTCTCTTCCTCCAATTTATCTCTCCTTCTTCCACGCTGCCTCGTCTGTCCTTTTCCTCTATCTCCTCGCTCCCATATTCTCTCTCTTTCTGCCTTCGGCGGTGATTTTCCTCTCCTCCACTTCAAAGCAGGAGGAGACAGAGAAGAGGTGCTGTCGAGGTCACAGGGAGCCTGCTGTTTCTGTGTCTCTCTCTCTCTCTCTTCTGTCTGTCTATCACTATCTCTAGGTCTCACACACTCTGTCTCTCTCACTCTCTGTCCGTCTCACTTTCTCTCTCTGTGTCCCTGTCTTACTCCATCTCTCCGTCTCACTCAGTCTCTCTCAGTCTCACTCAGTCTCTCTTTCTGTCTCACTCCGTCTCACTCAATCTCTCTCTGCCTCACATAGTCTCTCTCCGTCTCTCTCAGTCTCACTCAGTCTCACTCTCTGTCTCACTCAGTCTCTCTCCATCTCACTCAGTCTCTCTCAGTCTCACTCAGTCTCTCTTTCTGTCTCACTCCGTCTCACTCAATCTCTCTCTGCCTCACATAGTCTCTGTCCGTCTCTCTCAGTCTCTCTCTCTGTCTCACTCAGTCTCTCTCTGTCTCTCTCCGTCTCACTCAATCTCTCTCTGCCTCACATAGTCTCTCTCCGTCTCTCTCAGTCTCACTCAGTCTCACTCTCTGTCTCACTCAGTCTCTCTCCATCTCACTCAGTCTCTCTCTGTCTCACTCAGTCTCTCTCTCTGTCTCACTCAGTCTCTCTCTGTCTCTCTGTCTCTCTCCGTCTCTCTCCGTCTCTCTCCGTCTCTCTCCGTCTCACTCCGTCTCACTCCGTCTCACTCCGTCTCACTCCGTCTCTCTCTCCGTCTCACTCAGTATCTATCTGTCTCACTTCGTCTCTCTGTCTCACTCAGTTTCTCTCTATCTCCCTCTGTGTCTCACTCCATCTCTCTGTCTCACTCTCTCTCTGTCTCACTCCATCTCTGTCTCACTCTTTGTCTCACTCTCTCTCTCTGCGTCTCTGTCTCTCTCTAGCTGCGGTTACATGAGACATACTGTATGTTTTCTTTCTGAATTAAATCATTCCGATTGAAGTTTCCCCCGCAAGTGTTTACATGAGCGCTAAATCAAATGTAAACTCTGGTGTGTGTTTACATGCTGCACAGGATGTAACCAGAATAAAAGTCTCTGACATTCACAAAATACAGAATCCAGCACTCTAGCACGTGCTTATGTTTTTAAAAGATGGACCTGCGTCGGGCGCCTGGCACCGTTATTACTTTACTGCTGTTCTTTCTGATGAAACAGTTTTATCAGGAGTATGTTCTGATAAAACTGTTTCATCTCCCTTTCTCTGCCTCACACCCTGTCTCCATCTCCCTCTCCGTCTCCCTCTCTGCCTCACACCCTGTCTCCGTCTCCCTCTCTGTCTCCCTCTCTGTCTCCCTCTCTGCCTCACACCCTGTCTCCATCTCCCTCTCCGTCTCCCTCTCTGTCTCCCTCTCTGTCTCCCTCTCTGTCTCCCTCTCCTTCTCCCTCTCTGCCTCACACCCTGTCTCCATCTCCCTCTCCGTCTCCCTCTCCGTCTCCCTCTCTGTCTCCCTCTCTGTCTCCCTCTCTGTCTCCCTCTCTGTCTCCCTCTCCTTCTCCCTCTCCCTCTCCTTCTCCCTCTCTGCCACACACCCTGTCTCCATCTCCCTCTCCGTCTCCCTCTCTGTCTCCCTCTCTGTCTCCCTCTCTGCCTCACACCCTGTCTCCGTCTCCCTCTCCTTCTCCCTCTCTGTCTCCCTCTCTGTCTCCCTCTCTGCCTCACACCCTGTCTCCGTCTCCCTCTCTGTCTCCCTCTCTGTCTCCCTCTCCGTCTCCCTCTCTGTCTCCCTCTCTGTCTCCCTCTCTGCCTCCCTCTCTGCCTCACACCCTGTCTCCGTCTCCCTCTCCTTCTCCCTCTCTGCCTCACACCCTGTCTCCATCTCCCTCTCCGTCTCCCTCTCCGTCTCCCTCTCTGTCTCCCTCTCTGCCTCCCTCTCTGCCTCCCTCTCTGTCTCCCTCTCTGCCTCCCTCTCCGTCTCCCTCTCTGTCTCCCTCTCTGTCTCCCTCTCTGCCTCCCTCTCTGCCTCACACCCTGTCTCCGTCTCCCTCTCCTTCTCCCTCTCTGCCTCACACCCTGTCTCCGTCTCCCTCTCCGTCTCCCTCTCCGTCTCACATATATACACAAGAGCACACATGCACATAGATCAAACAGATTCCATGTCGTGCAAACAAAAATGGCCGCAACTTTCAACCAGAATGTCCTACTTTTTGGGGAGATGTGCATATTGAAATATATCAAACTCTGTAGTTGTGAAGTTGCACCGGTGTGCTAGCGATCCACGCTGGCTTAAGTCTCCCAAGATTGGGTTTACAGCTAGCCAAGTTTTATTGGTACCAGAAGTGAACGGGGGAAAGATGTGGATAAGAAGAAGTGGAAAATGAGTGCGATGTGCAATGGAGAGAGAAGGATAGAGAGAAAATGAACAGAGAGAGGAGAGAATTGGGGCTTAGAGAAAAGGCCTCAATTCTAAACCTCAAAAGTTCGGAAAGTTAAAGGTTTTTAAAGGCCCACAGGAGAGCAGAGGGGCAGACAGGAGGGATGAAGGGTTTACAGACACAACTGAAGCAGTTAACCGGAATATCTATGTCTTACAATCTATACTCGTTAATGTCATCGTGCAATATGCTGCTCTTGAGTGCCAGTTAATGATATTTAGTGCCATGCTGTTCTTTCAGATGTGTCCAAACACTTTCAAGGTCATCCATCAATTTTCAAAAGCTTTTAAGCCCTTATTTTCCCTCCATCTCCCTTTTTTTTTTTTTTTTTCTTAAAATGCATGTTTCAAGATTTTTCAAAGCCTGTGGAAGCTTTGGGAGAGGAAAGCAGAAGAGGAGAGGAGAGGAGAGGAGAGGAGAGGAGATGGTGAGATTAAAAGAGAAGCAGCAGCAGCAGCAGCAGCAGACAGGAGGAGGAAGAGGGGGAAAAAAAAAAAAAGTGGGTAAGGAGTCAAATGATTGGGGACAGGGAAGGATGGAGGGGGAAACGGGGATGAGAGGCGAGCCAGAAGAGGAATGACGGATGAGAGGAGAAGAAGACGGGGGATGGGGGAGGGGAGGATGAGAAAACGAGGGATGAAACAAACCATCTGGAACATGATCCTAAAAAGAGCTTCTGCGCTTCCTCAACATCTTATTTAGCCACGGAAGACTGCTGCTGCCAAGTGTGAGCGTGCGTGTGTGTGTGTGTGTGTGTGTGTGTGTGCCCATGTGTGTGTGTGTGTGTGGAGAACACGCAAGTCCACAGAGTATGCTCCTCGCCGGTTTTGCAGATTGTGTAGCACTGTCTTATGAATATTGAACATGATAAGAATTATAATGGACAACAACGGCGTATTCTATGTTATTTAAAATGCTGAAAAGGGCAATATAATTTTTTTTCTTTCTTTCAGTGTCAGATAACATATTTGCTAAATATAAAAAGACATTTTTAAAGTCACATTAAGCTGTAATTGAATAACACATAACAGATAATGAGAGATGATGTCATTATCTTGCTTCTAACTCCTCTTTTTTTCTGTTTTCACTCCCTCTGTCCACCCTGAATGAAGTCCTTTATGCAGTTGCATTGTATAAACCACACACTATAATCATCATCTTCATTAATATGATTGTGAATATGGCTGCTTCTGTCAGCACTATCTGTCCCATCTGCATACAGCCGGAGAATGGGCCGTGATTAGAATACCCACAGCTGAGAAAACGCTGTGGTCAGCACTATCGGTTCAGCGTGCATAGTTGCATATTTGCCAATAGGAGTTGTGACTATATGGGGAGATTTTGCATGTGGATCAAATGAATCCGCAAATGAATTCCTGTTTAAACCAATCAGAGCGATAGCGTTCCCCCGGGGGCGGGGGGGGGGGGGGGGATGAAATATTTTTCCCAGGAATGGCGGTGGAATCGGCTGCGAACGTCTCATGAGGAGAGAGAGCGTTAAAAACTGTAGAATAAATTAATACATTTTTTAAAAAAAAGATCATTTTCGTTAAAAATACACGATATAATATCATGAAATAACTATTATTCCCATTCTGGAAACGTATTCTCTAATTAGCCGTCACCCTGGGAATACTTTAAATGGAAATTCAATTCCTGGCTTGAGAATAATATATTCCATGGTGACTTTCAATATCTTATTCATGAATTCAATTTACCCTGATAATGAACCGAGAGTTCTTGGAAATGAAAATGACCTTTGACCTCGATAGAACAAGTGAGAAGAGAGATTCATCAGTGTAAAATGTGAAAGCCGCATCTCCACGAGGGTTTCTTAAAACAGTCGAGGAACTTATTTCAGTGTAAAATATTATAGAGTTACAGGTGTCATTCATCTCCTGCAGGACGTGATCAGCGTTAGAGTTGAGTATTCTCCTGATCAATCAATTCAAAAGCTAACTCTTGATTTAGACACAGGCTAGTACTTCATGTCATGCTGCCTGCTGTTGTGCTGCTGTCAATCTGCACCGCCTAAAAATGCAGCCTGTCACTTGTGGCCTTTACAGGTACAAAGAATATTAAAAATGTATCTTTTTGAAATATGTATAATTGATGTTTTAATCCTCAGTTGCAGATAATTTTGTCTCTGCTGATGAATATATGGGGCTTTAATCTGATAAACTTTTGAAACACTGCAATGAAAATTCAGCTTTATAACTTTACAGCTTTGGCATGTCTGCAAGTCTAAAGGTGTATTAAAGGTGTACTAACAAAAACGAAGTCATCACATGTAAGTCTACTGGACAACAGGAACCATGTGCATCCAAAAAGACAACTTGCAACTTGTCAGGAAATGGTTTCATTGCCTTTAGGTTCATGAATCTTTTACCAACACATAAATGGGAACTGTGACAACGTCCAGATCAAGCAAATAAAGAAAAAGTCAGAAAAAGAGTTTGGATTAGGTCTCTACACAACAGCAGAAATGCTAGTGGTCATGTTTTATTCTGATTTTTTACAACATTTAGTTGTTATACAGCTAAATTTCCCAGATCTGAGCTTTACAATACTCACCCCATTCTTAGGGTACGCCACCCAGCCCAGGTCCCCCATCACAGAGCGAGAGTCCAACAGGTTCACTGTCAAAACAAACAATCATAGTCAATGGAGAAAAATAATTATATGCAGATCATCACTCAGTGTCTCCTGACCAATCTGTAGTGTCATTTCATCAACGAAAGACTATTCTTTATACGCCTATTTGTGTTCATTTTGTGTCGCATTTTGTTTGATTCATTTAGATTACATTTATAGATGAATATCTCATTTGCATAAAATCAAACATAAAATGAAGTTAAGTTATATAAAAGCAGCATTGTTAAATAATTTTTTGGCCAAGAACCGAAAATGAGAAATTGACTCCCTCAGTCTGTAACCCAGTCTCCAATTATCTCATGTTGCTCCTCTCATCATGTGGGAACCAGCTAGAAGTCGACCCATGACCTGCTGCGGTCAAGATAAGTTTCTGCACCAGTGTCATAAAATCCTGTAAATTCATTGTACTTAGTAAATTAACTTATTCTGATTTTAGTACCGCTCAGCCTCTAATGAAAGCCAACATTTATTCCAGCTGAAATTACAAATATTGTCATATTTAGAATCTCACAAAAACAACCAGCTGTCTGCATAAAGACTTGACCCCTGGGTTTACCGTATTTTCATAGCATTTATTATGGCACTTTTAAAGCTACACTAGGCAAGATTTTTATGCACAGCAGATTTCCAAGTGTTAATAAGTGTTGATTGGATTTATATAAAACATTGGCAGTGTTGATTTTAACACGTTGAGTTAAATTAACAGTGACAATTTAGCTGTGATGTAAAAATACTCCCATCATTTCAGCCCGAATCACAAAGTGTGGCTTCAGCAGAGGGGAGCATCGCATCTCCACTAGTTGAGACCCTGTCAATTCTCCTTATTTGCCCAAATGTTCCTCTGCTGTCAGGTTTGGTCTCTCCTCCTCACAGGAAGAGATGAATCCAGACTTGAGAGTGAAATCCAAACTGTCTCCTAAACAGCAGTGAGCAGCGCTCCGTCCAGAGAAAGCTGGACTCACCAACGTTAGATCTTCTCCTCTCTCGTCTCTTTGGTTTCTTTTGGTATACAGCATCACAGACCGGCCGCTTGGTGAACATGAGCTGCTGTGTGACGTTCACTGACCTCACTGTGCAGGATTTCTGAGTACTGAAGTTCAAAATTTTCAAACAGTTACCTCTTGCTGCCATTTTTTGCTGCCAAAATGTAAAGTTGGCAACACTGCAGCTTTAATACCGAGCCAACGCTAACATGTATGCCATTTGGTTAGTCATCCACAAATTGCACAGAACCTCATAAATAATATTCATGTCTGAGTATAGTATAGTTGAGTACAGTATTCCAAGCATGACATGAACATTGATAAGCCATGTTATAAAATACTCTATCCACATATCAACTCTGTCCCAATGTCAACAGAAGGATAGACAACCATAAAAAAAAGTCTTTCTGCAGTGAGGAGAAGGTGGAGGAAGCAGGACAGCTAGTTCAGTAACTGAGACACACTCACTCTGCAAACCCCCCAACACACACACACACACACACACACACACACACACACACTACTCTTCTCTTACTGTCTCCACTGCTCTGCAGAGAATAATAAAAGATGTCCTTAGGAGGCGATTAGACATCTAATTAGGCCATAAAGAAGAGATAAGTGATGCTGAACTAGATCATAAGGGATAGGTTACCTCTTTCATTCGCTCTCTCTCCCTCTCTCCCCCTTTCTCTACCTCTCTCTCTCTCTCCCTCTCTCCCCCTCTCTCTCCCTCTCTCTCTCTCTCTCTCTGAGGATCAAACCACCTAACAAGTTAGAGCTCAGCAGTGACAATGATCTACATACTTATTATTAAAAGTCATCAACGTTCCATGGAAAAAGTGATTTAAAAGTCTTGTAGCGACATTACTTCAAGGAGTATTTTTGAATATGTTGAGGATTAAGTGGATTTTCAGCTTGGGGAATTACCGCTGAAGTTAAACTTGAAATGACAACTGAATGGTGCGAGAGGCACAAGTTGATTTTTCAATCGCACATACTGGACAATCCTCGCAAGTGACCATGGGTCGGAGAGCCAACTTGACCTGGATGATCCTCAATATCATCTTGTCTGCAACACTTTCTACTCCCCACTATTGAAACAAATAGTTAAAGTCTATAACACATAACCTTCCTAAAGACCTCTGCCTCTCTTCTAGTCTCTCTTTCTCCATCGGTCTGTACCTCATGATGATTACTGTGGCATCTTTGTCTTAGCTTGGATCTCTCTCTCTCTCTCTCCTTCCCAACACATTATAATTCATCCAAATGCAGAAAATTCACCATCCCCAACAAAATTACAGGGGAAAAAGCAAAGTGGCAGGTTTTAAACCCCCCTTGTGTGTCGACACAAACATCTCAAATCACCCCCCCATTAGACAGATATTGTTATTAATGGAATACAATAACAATCCCTAATACAGACGTGAGGCATTTGGCACTGCATCAAGAAGCCGATGCCCACAAATTGATCAATTAAAATGAGAATTGATTAGCTTGAGGGCAGCAAATTAGTCAACCTGGCACAGTGTTCCCCGTGCCATCGTTCATCAGCGGTGGACCCCCACTGCTGGATGACTGTCCCCACTGCTAGAAAAATGTTAATACAATAAAAGAGTCATCTGGGTTTTTCTTGGTTCGCCAGTTATTCCTTCAATTAGTCACCATCAGAGGAGGAGGAGGCGAGCAGTGGGAAAAGTTAAACTTTCATTGGCATAATTCCTGCTTGGTGTGTGCATAAAAGAAGGGGAGACTTCAAATATTTGACAAAAGTCCTCATTCATGTTGAATGAGGCAAGTATAGCAGTGAGACACATTTAAAGCAATATTCAACTTGGTTTTAACACGGGGGTTATTTGGCACTCGACTGCCATGAAAACCAGAATATAAACTACTCACAGATCCTGCTTGTAAGACAACAAAGCATCCTGGGTCCATTGTCATTTTGCATTTGGTTTACACTAAAAATAGTATTTAAAAATAAAACTAGATCCGGTCTCCCAAACAGGAAGTATCTCTCCTAAGTGGTATCCCTCTGCAATAAAAATGCTATTCGGCGAAAGTCTGTTCTAAACGTTGGACCAACAGTCAGCTGAGAATCACAGCAGCAGGATCTGTTGTTGAATCTGTTCACCAACGTGTTCAATGTCAGTTTTCAGTCTATTTTTGTGGCTCATTCAAATGAATGGGAAGTAAAAATCTGAACGCTACAAACTGGTCCAGTTGCATCTGATCTTGGTCAGTAGATTATATTCTGGTTTTCATGGAGGTCAAGTGCTGAATAACCCCCATGTTAAAACTAAGCGAAATATTGCTTTAACTGCAAAACTTCAAACTGCAGTTATATGACGTTCTCTCTCATACGAACACAGAAAGTGACGAGTGACGACATGCGTCGAGGCGGAAGTCCCCTGTCATTCCTTCAGGGCGTCCCAAGCAAACTGAACAATTGTTTAATTTTACTCTCTTTCAATTATCATAAATTAGCCCAATGAGAGAATATTGAATAAGGGCCATTTTAATCACGGGTTTCTCTCTCCTCTGCAATTATGCATGTAATGGTATGATTATCTATTGCAATGCAAATACGTGCCAAATTTAATCTAAAACTCTTCTTACATGGCAGCCTCTGGCAAATGCTTCTTAAAAGGGTGATGAGGGTAAATACATTCCATTTTAGGTGTTTTGTAACGTAAAAGTTAGCAGCTTTTCAAGTTAAATTTGTGTGTTTAATGAAAAACAGGTTTGCCACAAAGTGCTGTTACAAAGAAACAGAGGAGATAAATACATAAGAAAACAAAGAGAAAACAAACGCAAGACTAATTTTAAGATGTGAGAGAAGTGAGCATGTGTATGTGTGTGTGTGTGTGTGTGTGTGTGTGTGGCTCCCCCATTCATCTGCACAGGAGTCAAAACAGACATCACTGCCTTGTGATCCAGCCTGCCATCGACTCACTGACTCACAATGCACCTTCTTTTCCACATAGCAGCCAGCTTGGCACTAACAAGGCTGTTTGTACAGTTTCAATGGGAATTCAAGTGCGTTTATTCTCACTGCAGGTCTTATACTCTCGGTCCTAAAGAAAACAAACTGCAGGAGTTATTGATTCAGACAGGCCAATAGTGGAACTCCTCTCTCAAGTGATTTTTTTGTGAATTGTTCATGGACTTTGCTATATTATGCTGAACTTGGACCAAAGACGCCTCCATGCAGACCAATAAGATTTTGCCCCACAGACCCCCATTTAAGGAGACAGTTTGTGGTTAGATATGATTACATCCAGAAGAGAGGTTGGCTATACAAAGCAGATAAATTCAACCATCTCTTCACTTTGCAATATTTCAAACACACTGGTGAAATGAAACCATTTCTTATATTTCTAAAGGATCCCGTGCAACCCCATCAAGCACTCCCGGAGTGTCCCAGGGCCACACTTTGGGAACCACTAGTTTTTTTTTGACGTGGTGTTGGTGTTGGTGGTGTGGAGCAGTAAATCTAAACACTGACCAAATAAATCTGCCATGTGAAGAATAACCACAGAAAGATGAATGCTCTCTTTCCCCGGATCATGCTGTCTAATAGCTCTAAACAATGGCTTTCATTTCAAGCTATTAAAATTCTGTCCAGTCCGGGGACAATAGCGTGGGAACCAGATGATCTTTCACCGACACACAGTTTCATCCTAAGCGTTTTTTTTTCTCCCCCTTTTTGTTTTTGACAGGTAGGCTATTCTTATTCTTGAGTTCTTTAATTAGTAAATTACAAATGTCCACATTTGGCAGTTGTCAGGAAACAAAATCATTATTCAATTAAAAGTGAAAATTGATTAGTTAGAAGTTAGCAAACCGTTGAACTGGCATATTAAAAAAAATAATAGCACCAACTTATGGGCCTAATTGGTTCCGGTTGAAACTGTTCATTTCTGACCATAAATATTATTATTAATTATAAGCAATTACTATCATAACTCATTGACTGGCAGGCGCGTTAATGAGGTCCAGAGTTTATTGGATCCAATCCACATCCATAAAGAAAGAGAGCTAGACTAGCCTGATCTTAAAATCATGAAAATATATCGGAAATATCACAGCAAAACTATAAGTCCCTATAGTAGAGATGAAAAAAAAACAAACTATCATAATAAACTCACTATACTGCAGACAAACTATAAGTCAATATAGGAGCAGATATGAATGTTACAGTGGCACCATATTGGATAAAGAATACCATGAAGTACAATAAGGCCATAATAAACTCACTGCTGACTACCAGGCACACTATAGGAACATCTGAAGATTACAGTGTTTTTTGCAGCGCACTCTGCGTCTGTCGGCGCAGCGGACTGGTTATCTGGAAACGGGCATGTTCTGATCAAAGGTCCTTTTCTGAGCAAACAGTTATAATAGACGTATGGGACACAGCTGTCATAAACATTATCTGCTCAGCTGAATCTTATCGGCGACCTCTGTCTCTGTCAAACGGCGTCGGAACCGGAGCCAAACCGGCGGCGGCATAACCGACGGACGGTGGGGGGGAACCTG
Organism: Centroberyx gerrardi; assembly: GCF_048128805.1. Lineage (NCBI taxonomy): Eukaryota > Metazoa > Chordata > Actinopteri > Beryciformes > Berycidae > Centroberyx > Centroberyx gerrardi. Next base: position 33,254,355 of record NC_135998.1, read on the forward strand.
AGGTGAAATGGACCTTTAACCAGTCAGACTTGTCAGTGTCAAATCCTAGTCTTGTACCTGACGGCGTCTGTCATTAACCCATCTGTGTCTGTGTTTTACCTTGATTTGCGGGGATGCACCACGCTCCGAGCACTGCCAGACTCCAAACCCACGTCCATGCCACCAACCGAATACAACAACTCCACCGACGAGATTGCATGGCGCATCCAAAAAATCACAATCGGTAACGGGGGGGGGGGATATTGCCTAAATAACAGCAGTTACGGTCAGCACAAAGCGGGGCACGGTAAAGAAATCATCTGTATCGTTATGTGTCCGGTCAGAGAGATGGTAGCTCATTTTATGCGGCGGGTAGGGGAAGGTAGAGCTGTGCGCTCCGGGTTTGGAGAGGCGGGCAGGGCGCAGGGGGGCGGAGTGAAGCACCCGCGCTCTCCAATCAGACAGACCCTCCACAGGTGCACCTCGCTGTTGGACTCGTTTCTCCAAAAAAAATAAATAAATAAATAAATACAAAAAATAAAAGTAATGCATTACTCTTTACTCGTTGCCAATTTCAAAATCAATGTCATTACTTTATGTACACTACCAGTCAAAAGTTTGGATACACGCATTTATGCAGAATTATGCAGTGACCACAAAAAGTGTCAAAACTATCTTATATTTTAGATTATTTAAAGTAGCCGGAAATTCATACATCTTCACTATATATAATTTGTCTAAGAAACACATTTCAAGCATTTAAGCAGAAGCCTTTAGATCAAAATGGCTTTAAGAGAATGAAAAACACAGAACATTCAATCAGGTGCGTCCAAACTTTTGACTGGTAGTGTATTTCTCCCTGGGGGAATTACACTATTCCTTTTGCCTTTTTTGCATGTGAGTGTGGCTACATAACTGCATGTGTGATGAACAGTGTTGGGTTTGTTTCTTTAAAAAGTAATGCTCAATCATTTCATCTTTCTACTTCCTATTACTTCCTGGGAGCAGTAATACCTTACACCATCCTCTATATTGCTTTCCTGTATGGAGGAAAGCAGTAAGAAGAGAAAACACAGCAAAGCCAGTCAAGTGAAGTTAAGTCAACTCTATATAAAAAACCAAATTTGCACAAATTTGTTCCAAAGTGCTTTATAGAAACAAAAAAATAATAATACATTTATTTGTACAGCGCTTTTCATGCATAGGAAGCAGCTCAAAGTGATCACAGACAATAAAATGATACAATAAAAAATACAAAGGCAAATTTAAGTCAGAGGCACAATTCAAATTACTTAAAGCAGGATGTTAAAAATGTTGAGCATCACTGATCTAGATGATTAAAGTGAAACTTTCAGAAACACTGTGAACATTGCTGTGGGTTGTTGTTTTTTTTTTTTTTTTTTTTCTGACTGCATTCGCCACCTGCTTCCTTAACGCCTGTGCTGGCTTTATGGATGCTGGTCACCTCAGCCTCCGGCTAGATGACATTTCAAAGTAGACAGCTCACCAAGGTGTGAAGTTGGGGTGTGAATCTGACCAGTTGAGGGGGAAGAGGATCGGATTAACCTACACTTATTGCCTCAAGGCGAAAAGTTTCATATTATGCCTTTAAACTGACTGCTGTCTCTAGTTGGAAAACATAATATTCTTTATTTGTCCACTTAGAGCAGTGGCCTCCAATCATGTGATCTATCATGATTTCACTGAATTTTCAGCTAAATCAGCTGCTGTAGTGTTTGGTTGGAATGAAAACCTGCATGCACATGACTCTCAATGGGAAAATGGTTGGAGAAAACTGACTTACACTAAGCGAAAGTCTGAAACATTCAACATTTATTCTGATTCCATGCTTCGGTACACGTAAACACACACCTGATCAGATCACTTTATTTAGTTTCCATGTAAACAGTCCATTTGGACTCTTCAACTGGTGGGAATTCATTTGGTATGCTAAAATATTATGCATGCAGCCATATCCAGTGAGAGCTGATGTCCAGGATTGTTCGAGGGGAATGAACCAAACCATTTGCACGTTCCCAATTCCCATAAGCACCACACACAACCTGCTGTGGTGTCGGACCGTGCCAAGCCTGCCCGACACCGGCCATTAGGCAGTTGCTGCTGTGTAAATGAATTGGTGGTGGTGTGTGTGTGTGTGTGTGTGTGTGAGACTAAAGCAGTCCATGGGGCCGATACAGAATGATAAATATTAATTTCATACAGTTGATGCAGGTAACTTCAGTTTATTGATAGACGAGAACACAGCGGAGGGATACCATTTAGGAGAGATAGTTCCTGTTTGGCAGACCGGATCTACTTTTATTTTTAAATACTAATTTTAGTGTAAACCAAGAATAGAAACGCAAAATGACGACGGACCCAGGATATTGCATCTGTTCACCAACGTGTTAAATGTCAGTTTTCAGTATTTTCATGGCTCATTCAAATGAACGGGAAGTAAAAATCTGAACGTTACAAACTCGTCCAGCTGCTTCCGACCTTGGTGAGTAGTTTATATTCTGGTTTTCATGGTGGTCAAGTGCCGAATAACCCCCATGTTAAAACTAAGTGGAATATTGCTTTAAGTTATAAGTAGGAGGACCTGCAATATGAAGTTCTGTCCAGGGTCACAGTGATAATTAGAGTGGGCCAATGAATGAGAAACACATTATTACCAAGTATAATAACTGCACAGGAATTTGCTTTAGTGACATCTCACCAGTTAGCAAGTACAAACTGTTTTATACACATGGTACAGGGACCATATGACCTCGCTTTCAGTTCTAGAGGAGAGAGCAAGGCACACAAAAGAAAGTAGACCTATGTAAAAACTCCACAGCCCATTTATATCTTTAAGATTCAAACACTGTGTGCTTTCAGGCAACATGGCACACAATATAGCTGCAGCTGCAGAGGAAGGATGCTGAGAGACCACCAGTGGATTGGAAAAGTGTATCATGAGATAGCTGCTGTATGCTGAGTAGGTTGTAACTCCTGGAGAAGATTACAAGCGGGGTTTTGGAAAAATTCTCATTTTCTTTTCATTCTGCTCCTTTCTGGTACATTCCAGGCACGTGGCCACAGAATTTGTGTTCCCACATCAACACAACTGATGTGATAACAGCTTCCAATCTTTCGAAGAGATTTTATGGAGTTTAAGGACTGGCAGTCTTTTGACCCAGGCCAAACTATGCATGCATACTTTTTGGGCCAAGAGCTCAACTCAAAAATAAAACAAAGCACTCATTAAAACATTTGCAGTCGCTTTTAGAAATAAGGGTGGGTGCCCCTTTTTGAATAAAGGTGCTTCGTTTCTTGTAGATATCTTGACCCATTTAAGGCAATCAATGGATGCACAAGGAATTGGACCTGGTTAAGTGGTGTGAACAGTTTCTAAGATTTTCTTCAGAGTTTCAGAATACAGAATTAACACAGTAGGTGCAGGACAAGACATATCAGGACCTGCCATATACTGCAGATAAAACATATGGTATGACAGAAGACGGACCATAAAAACACTACAGGCATACATTCAAAGCTAAAGAATTGTTCCAGTGTAGCATTTATTTTTTTATGGGGATAATGATACTCTTGTCTCTCTTGATACTCTTAGGCTACGTTCATACTGCAGCTGAAAGTGTCCCATTCTGATTTTTTTCACTTTTCACATGTGACACAAATCTGATATTTTTTAATAAGTGTGAACAGGAAAAAGCTGAATGGAGTCACATTTTTTCAGTTCTGATCTGGACCACATGGATGCGTGCTACAAAATCAGATCCTGGGGCATGCGACCTACATGCAACTTGTATTTTTACACCCGAATCGAAATTTGTCAGCGTTGCCATGACAACAACTAAATCTTACTTTAGTTGTTGTCGAAGCACAATTCCAAAACAAAAAGTGTGAGGATGGAGGACAGATAAAGATCCCGGAAGTTTACTTGCCAGCCGAGGATGCATCGGACGGAGACTTGACCAATGAGGACGAAGGGAGGAAGCCCCAAGGTTCATTGCGAGAACGACGCATCACGTCCGAGCAGCGCTGCAGTCTGCAGTACAGAGCCGGGTGAAACAGCTGGGAAATTGAACAACTGTGTCTTAATTATAATCACACACACGCAGTCCATCTCAAACTGTCAGGAAGCTTCTCTGTTCACTTTCATGAGAAGATCGTTCTCTCCAAGTCAACTTGAGGAGAAGAACTTTCTCCACAAGGACACGAGTATCGACTTGGCGTTCTTGGATTTGAGAGTCAGCTAAGGTCTTGTCAGTGGATTGGCGCCAGTTTGAATCCCTGAGCAAGCTGGAGTAACAATTCCCACCAAATAACTACAACTGAAGTGCTCTTGAGCAAGGCCCTTTTGCTCAGTGACCCTCAGTACAGACACACACACACACACACACACACACACACACACACACACATAAACACACAAACAGTCTTACTTAAGTCACTTTTGGGGTATTTACATAGACTTATATTCATTTCCTGGAGACTTACCCTAACCCTAACCGTAACCACTACTTGCCTAACCCTAACCCTAACCTTAACCCTTAACCTTAACCTTAACCTAACCCTAACCCTAACCCTAACCTTAACCTTAGCCTAACCCTAACCTTAACCACTGACCCAAAAATCAGCTTTTTACCAATTGGGGACACGACTTTTGTCCCCAATTGCACAAGCCGTCCCCAATCAACTGGTCTTAAGTCTGGTGTGTGTCCCTGAAAGTGACTTAAGTCATACCCACACACACACACACACACACACACACACACTAGCTAACTCTCCACACTGTAGCTGTGAATGAGAATTTGTTCTTTGTCAACTCGCCTGGTTAAATATGTGTTAAAGCAAAACACACTCACCACACATTATCTTTCCACTAACGTTCCTCTAATGTTAACGCTGTAAAGCAGTGTTGTATCATCAAAGCGTGTTGAATTCATTCATATTTATGGCATCATAAAACTATAACCTGGTTTGTGATGATTCTGTAATGGCATCTTGGTTTTGATCCCCCCCCCCCCTTTCACTTCAACCCCCTTTTCTCTTCAATCCCTCATCTCTCTCTCTTATTCTCTTTCTTTCTCTCTCACGTTTACCTACTCAATCAGGCACATACACACCTCTCTCTCTTTCTATTTCTCACTCTCTTTTTATCTTTCTCTCTCTGTCTGTCTCACTATCGCTCTCTCTGTCTTTATTTGTCTCTCTCTTGTTTGTCTCTCTCTCACTCTCCCTGTTTTCACTCTCTCTCTGTCTCTCTCCATGTATATCTTTCTCTCTCTCTCTCTCTCTCTCTCTTTCTCTCTCTTTGTCTCCCTCTCTCTCTCTGGCGTGTTCCGTTTCTTTGATCACTGAAGGATTCTGGGTGATATTCTCGTGGCTTACCCTGCTGACACCTCCCACGCTCCTTGTGCGCACACACGCACACACACTTCCATACCTATGCATGTACAAACACATTCATGTACATATGCACACACACACACACACACACACACACACACACACACACACACACACACACACTGGTTCATTCCTCACTCACCCAAGCCAGGAATGCACCTTCAATGATCCACTATGCCCTTTCTCTCTATAGAGTGTAGATTAATTTTCAGCCTCAATAGACGCACAAACCCTTACTTCCTGTTTTTCCTCATCTATCAGTTCGTCACACATTGTTGGCATCCTCAAATCTGAAATGTAGCTTTTATTTTATTTTTATTTTTTTAACTGTAAATGATAGCCAACAGTGTTTGCCACGCTTAAGCCTAGCTGTAGGTGTAATGTCGGGGTGGTGTTGGTGTACTATAGATGTGTATGGGTCTGATCAGCGCTGACAGCGGGTGTGGAGGTGGTTCTGGGATGCCAGAAACTGTCTCCCGGAGGTGTTGTGGGCCTAATTCAATGAAATGTCTGTGTTCATATAAGGGAAATCCACCCTCCAACACTTTAACGCTGTTAAAAAAACAGCTACTGGTGATGTATCTTGCATGTATTTCCAGCAGTTACAGTGCAGTTTGATATCAGAAAATGTTTCAGCGATCTAAAACATCAGCGGTAAGCGTCAGGTTTTGGTGTCAGTCCCTCAGAATCAAAGAGCGAGGGCTTCTTTCTAGAGCCGCCATTTTGCACCAAGAGATGTTCAGCAATCACACAGGGAGAAATCCATCGTAGAAGAGGAGAGAGACCAATTTCTCCACCCACAGGAGCAGGAGAGAGACCAGAATGCAATGCAGCCACGAGACAGGTTGGGTTTTGAGTAAGGGGCACAGACACGCCTCAATGTTCACAAACTAGTTGGCTGGTAAACTAGCTATATCAAATGCTCATACGCCCACCTTTGACTGAAAGCAACAAGTCCATCCCCTTCTCTGGGGGTTGTCGAAAGGCATTCTGGGAAATGTAGGAAATCACTAACTGAAGTACAAGTAGACGAGGCAAGTTGAGTGGGTTAACCAAAAAAGCACTTATCTCCTGGAATGCATTAAATATAACAAATGTATGATATCTAACAGCGTAAGAGCATATCTTTAATAGCCTCAGTGAAATACTTATTCTCACCCTCTTTCTAATTCTAATGTTATTCTAATGTCTAAGCTAGGTTTCTACATAGGTGTTCACCCAAAGAGGCACTAGGGGTACATTAGACACTCTGTATTATTATGTAAATGCACATGCAGAAAATGCTCCATTATCAAGACACCAGCCCAAGACACTGATAATGCATTGTAAAATGTCAAAATGTACTTTCAAAATATGATCAATTTTTTTCCTTTTGAAGGCAGCAGGTCTCTGCAGGAGGATAACGTGTTTTTCAGCACCATATTAAACCAATTTCAAAATTCAGTGGTTTGGTGCAATCAGATGTGATAGAGCCTCGGAGGCCGAGCAGTCAGCTGTGATTTTGTGTCTGCCCACTCATGACAGTAGGGGAGGGAACAGGGAAGCAAGGTTATACAGGGTCGAGTGCACACACACACACACACACACACACACACACAGCAGGGGGTAGTAAGGGTCGATAGGTTAATCATGATGACAGGCTGCCAGGGACCCCAGTATTCTCTCTCTCTCTCTCGCTCTCTCTCTCTCTCTCTCTCTCCCACACACACTCATTATCTTGCTCTCTCCCTCTTTCATTCTTCTCTCACTCACTCACTCTCTCTCTCTTGTGTTGTGCGCACACACACACACACACACACACACACGCACACACACATTTATACCAGGAGATATTTTCATGTTGGCACTGCTAAGACAGCTCTGTCCTGTATAGTATAGTATAGTATAGTAAAGTAAGTCAAAACTGACTCAGTCCTCAAGCTGAGAAGGCATCTCTCCCTAAACACACACACACACACACACACAGGCACACACACACACACACACAGATTAGCTGTTATACCTGAGAACGAATGTCTACAGTGCAGATGTGATGCAGAGGAGATGGTTGACCCTGTTTTTTTTTAATCACTATGTTGCATTAGTCATATAGTGACAGCAAAGTGTATGCAAATTTCATATATCATACCTGCAACATGGGCAATAAAAAAAAAAAGAATCCTTCAATTAATATATACTTGTGTAAACCAAAATGCCCATTTTATATTGCAAGTGTAAAGTCTGAAAGCCATGAAGTTGCCTCTTGGTCGCTGTATGGAGGATCATTACACTGATTTTTTTTTATTTTGGGGCATTATTCATTCTGATTTACAATGAGAGGGGAGGGATTCAGTGTTTTTCTTAACACTAGAAAAGCCAATCGCCGTCAGCTGACTGCTGTTTTGAATTTTCGACTTAAGAAAGGAAAATAGCACACTTTGGCACACTTAATCAAAGCAGAAACATCTTTTTAATTAATTGTTAAGCTTTCAGTCCTACATAACCTTGATCAGGACATACAATCAGTGCAGATGTATGGGCTGGTAAATATATAAAAAAAAAAGCCTCAAGGAATTTATATATACCAGTTTTTATCAATGGATAAAAAAAAAATCTCTGTTTCATTTATTACCACCTACACCCTCTAAATCTCACATTATAAAGAAGATGGTGCTGAAGCCCAGGCATCTTCTTGCTACAGACCCAGCTATTTAAAGATGCGCCCGTGTTTGTCTAAAGACCGGGACCAAATCTCCGTAACAAACTGGTTAGAGCCAACATTAAACAGCCGCCTAAACACACTCTCCTTGCTCCTCATAAGAGATGGAAACTACCCGTGTGGACAACAACACACACAAGACCTTTAGACTTCCTAGGTCAGGAAAAAGGTTCCCTGTCAGAGACTTCATCACATGTGACACTAAAAATGTAACTTGCATACTAAGATGTCCGTGTGATATGATTTATGTAGGTAAAACCAACCCTCAAGCAAAGAATCAGTGAACATAAGAGTTCCATAAGAGTTCCTCCATGACATTTCCTGGACCCACTTTCTGTAAAAAATGGTGCCTTCAAATGGGGTCGTGTTTACTGTGTTCACGAGAAGAGTCCATATGAACGCCCCCCTCCTGTGGTATTCACGACTCGAAAGCTCCGAGTTCACGAGTTGTGACGTGTTTGTTGACGTTTTCAGAAATGCCGGAGGCCATGGAAGTTCATTTTTCGGTGGATGGTAAGTTAATATATTGTAATTTTAGTCGTATAGAGTTTTTCTTAGTAATTGTATAATATGTCTGAGGAAAATGTTGATATTCCCAATGGCCTCATCTTTCTCCTCTGTCATTATGCCTTTGCATTTCCTGCATTACGTTACCCGCTCGCTAGCTAGCTAAATTGCCTTAGCCTTAGCCTTGGTGGCTTCTAGATGCAGCGTTGCCTAGCAGCGGTGCTCTCACGACTTGAACGGCAAGCATATCGTGTACACGACTTCCCATGTCGTAACCACGAGCTCACAAGTTCCATTTGAAGGCAGCAAAAGTGTTGATAGACTTTCAAAATCACACGAGGAAATAGCTTTATTATATTTGCCCCCTTCAGTTAGCAGGCCACTTATGGTGCATTCTCACCAAACATGTTTGGACCGGTTCAACTGAACTCTGGTGCGTTTCCTCCTTTACTCTAGTTTGTTTGGGCAGGTAAGAAAAATACCATTCAAACTTGGGCGCGCACCAAAAAAACGTAATAAAAGCGGGTCTCAGTCCACTTCCAAGCGGACGGTGGTGCGGTTCGTTACAAGTAAAAACATAAATGTACCAACTACAGGAAACGACCCCAAAACATCTGGTTTTATGAGTATGTTGTTCGTTGTTTGACCACTGATCCATATGGTTTTAAGGGTATAAGGATGGATATTGACATGAGATAGCCAACAGCTCCTCATGCTCGGAAAGTCTACCGTAACAAAATTAACTGAGGGCAAACCGCAGCCTGGAGCTCATATTCAACTTTTTATTAATATGTTCTTACCTGGTATGAAGACCAGAGATGGTAAATTATGGCAAAGAGCGCAGACAAGTCCGTAGTTAAAGTTTCGGATTTGTTTTGACTTTTTTCCGCACATGAATTGTAGGTTTATGCTCATGGATTCTTGAATTATTGATAGAAATTAATGTGTTTGCAACTCAAATGCCAAAACGTTCCTATTCATGCTGTTTGTTGCTCTGCAATGCGCTTTGTGATGTTTTTTTTTTATTTCACATAACTTTACTGAAACAATACAAACATTCTGTAAACAAAACATTAATCTTAGGCTGTCACATATTGTCGGTCGTTACATCAAGAACTCAATGCAATAAAATATGCATTACAAAAGCCAACTGGTTCAACATAAGCGCTCCTATTCCCAAATATTTGTATTCATTTATTCAGTTATACAGTGGCAAAGGTTATGGGAGAGGGTGATGTGGGTGAACTGATCGTCAAATAACTCTTCCTCCTCCTCCTCCTCCTCCTCTTCCTCCTTCCGCTCAGCCAGACCCCCCCCCCCCCCTCCCCCCCAGGGAGAAATCGGCCATGAGGTAGATGAGGAGTAACCCCACCCCCCCCACACCCACACCCACACACCCACCCACACACAAATACACTCGCACGCAAACCCTGCACCCTCATTCCCAAAATAAGCAGCTTTGGGGCTCGACCAGCTGGGCTCTGCTCGGGGGTGCTGCAAGGAACTCTGGGATTTCCAGAATGCCATGACAAGATGTGGCGAGACATTTAGACCTTTGGACCAAAAGATCGCTCTATTAATTCAGATTTTTTTTTGGAGGCTCCTCCCTCCAGGGCTGCAGTCAATTGAAAATGTAAAAGAAAAAAAAAAAACTGCAATTCATTTGGTAATCATACCTCATTCTTCTTGATTTATTAATGAAAACTGCTTTCAATGTTTAAAGAAAATTCACATCCTGGATCAAATTAATTGAATATAAATTGAAGCCAACTCAGCCTGGGGCCTCAGTGAATCTTCCTCAACTTTCTCAGACAGCACAAGAATGCCATATTACAGCGAGTGTGATGGTGAATTTGTCACTTGGCACATCTCTCCTACACACACAGTCCGTTCTGTAAAGTCCATTTGTTATTTCACACTTGCTCCACCACTGCCTGACCAACTGTTGCTTGAAAATATTTGAATCTTGTTCCGATTTCCGATATCAGAAGACATGGATTGGCAACTAGTCATGTGATCGATATATATATATATTTTTGTTAATAATATACAAAGGAGTAGTATCATTCCACATTTGAAAAAAAACAAAAAAACAGCTGCTTTTGCAAAATGATTGTTTTCATGAAAGTAAAGCATAGTATCGGTTTATATTAAAGTCTGAGTGATCTTAAGACCTCTGGTTATAAAATAGTTACGTATTTGAGGACAGAATCATTTGTTTTTTAAGATTATTTTTCCCCCAAAATGGATATAGCATTTTCAAATGTCCTTTGGTTGTATACTACTCAAGAAAGAATTGTCTGTATACCTCCTGCAGCCGGACTAATGCAGGATAGATGCAGAGTTGATATAAAGTGGGAGGTTTTCCACAATAACTATCACTGCTTTCAAGTCTTGCATGCTTACGGAAACCACCAGAGACGTGTGGAGGTAGCACTACTGAAGCAGGTACACACACAAAAAAAGAGGGTTCCTCAAGGCTTCCTTGGTTAGGGTAGTGGTTCTAAACAGAGCTGGAATTACTCTGATTTGTTGAAATAAAAAAATCTGTCAAATTATAATGAAGAACCTTAGTGTGGTTCTTAAAAGTTTCAATGCTGCTGGTTTGGAGCATTTCATGTATTCTTTAAGGGTTCTTTATAGCACCAAAAAGGTTCTATCTAGCAACATTTGAGCATGGATTTTATATAGAACGTTTCTAAAAGAGTTCTTCACAGCACTATAAAGGTTTGATGTAGAAGAATTTGAGCACGGTGCTATAGACCGTCTATCTTAAAGGGATTTTATAGCGGTCAAACAGGTTCTGCTATGGTCTAAAAGAACATGTTCTACTATACAGAACCCTTTCTGTTAAGAGTGTAGGAGTTCAGCGTCACGCAGAAAGACTCCACAACAAGTACAGACTCCAGTGAATGAAGCTTGTGGCCCCGTGCTGCCTAAAAGGCACAAGTTGAAAGTTTAACATCTGTTATGTGACAGGGAGACGACCACAAGAGCACTCCCAGGTAGAAAAGAAGGATTAAAAAGTCTCTTTTCCTCATATCTTGATGCAATTTAAAAATTAACCTCAATCCATTTAAACTAGTTCACTAACTAGTTGACAAGCTAACAACGCTCAAACAAAGTTCTGCCCATATTTACCACAAACTCCATTTCAGATTAGCTGGCCTCTCTTTGACCCCAAAACATGGAGCACTTGTTTGGGGCTTATGAAGAAGGAAAGCACACAAAAAAATACACCCACACACACACACACTCACACACACACACACACACACACACACACAACCCCCCGGGCATCGTTAAGCCCTGCTTAGCAGCTCAGTGAGGCTGGCAGGCAGTGCTGCTGATATTCTCTCTCTCTGTTCTGGCTGCTCCCCTCTGCAGGCTGCTCCAAATCCTGCTGCTCTCTTCTCGCACATTTTATCTCTCAACTCAGGACCTACACAAGCTATACTTTGTATGGGAAAATGGATGTAGGGGCTGCGGGGTAACGCATTCTGAGTGCAATCCACGGAGGTAAATTGCCTGAGGATCCAAGACGAGAGGCATTGTATAAATACTTAAAGACATTGTGCTTTAACTTAGACTCCTAGTATGCATTTTCACCTTTATTTAGCCAGGAAAGAACGTACTTTGATTAGACGTAATTGAAAATATCAGCTATTTGAAAAAAATGTGACACCTACAAAATGATTGAATAGCACAAAACAAATGAAAACAAGAATTATATTTATGTACACATACTGGATATTAGGTAACATTAGCAGTTACTTAAAGAAATGAAAGATAAACTCTGTAGATTTTGCATTTTGGCGGCACCTGTGGCCACAAGTGGTAACTTAAGTGGTTTTTGCCTTCAGTTCCCATGAATCCTATGGCTATGGCTGAAACATGTTGGTGTTTTTTTTATTTCTTTGCTAATGCTTCTATGATTTAATAAAGTCTTTTGCCTTTTGATACTTTAAAGAGGAGTTGCCTTGATCTCTGCTTACCTACCTCAAGTCTGATAACCTGTTGAGAGGGAAGACGACTCAAGAAAATCATCAGGATCTCATCGTTTCATTTGTGTATGCATGATGTTTCTGTCATTTATTTTCTGTTTGTGCAGTAACATTTCTGTGTGCTCTTTGCTGTGTTTGTAATGAAAAAGAACTGGCTGAAATAGTCCAATTGCTCTTATTAGAAAGGTGCTTCAATGTGTAAAAAAAACAACACCACAATGATAAAGTAGGACACTCCAAACAATGGCATACCAAAAACAAAAGCTGCACATGGTTCATCAGACAGAGCCCAACTCCAAATTGTGCCTCATCTGCTTGTTGTAATCAGGACATATCTTTATACAAAGATGAGAAAACAAAAATAATTAGACTTTGTAGGAAGATCAAATCAAAGATCAAAGATCAAAAATGTATTCATTGGGAATCATCATTGGGAATCTGTTATTACCTCCCACCGCCATTATTCATGCTTTTTTGTTTTTGTTTGTTTGTGCCGTGTTTTTCCTCTAGCTCTCAATTTCATTTACTGTGCACAGATTTAAAAGTATAATGAATATATGAGGTTGTAGCAGGTTGTAATGTAGTAAAATCATAATACATCAAATGAACGGTTGTGACTGCAGGTCTCCAGGGCCGTCAGTAATGGTGTTAGACCATTCATTACCTTCTGTAGAGGTGCGTGGGCTGAAAGTGAGTTATGCCAAATGTTGTTTACGTGGTTTGAAAAATTGCACAGTATGAACAATGTTAAAAAAAATCCTTGTTATCTAAGGTTGGATTTAAACGGGAACAGAAAATCAGATTTCTGACTTGGTGGACATTCTGTTCTGGCTGCTATGGGGACACTGTTGACTAATCTGGCATGCATGGACAATTAACAGTCATCCATGTTATATACTTGATTTGTAATCTGTCTTTTTGTTTGTTAGTGTCTTCGTATTGGGGTGGGTGGGGAGGCGGGAGTGTCTATGTGTTCTGTTTTTGGTATTTTTCTTTATGCTTGTATAAAAAAGTCCCAAATCAAATATTCATATATATATATATAAAAAAAAAGAAAATCAGATTTTACATTCTGTTTCTAGTTCATGGTCGACCTTCTATGTAGCTGATGGACAAGAGGGATCACACTGATCCTATTAGAGATGCTTTTTCATCTCAACAGTTGACCCCTCACTGGTTGGAATACCAGCCCGGCAGAAAAGACTCCCTCTAAAAACGTCAACTTGTCAGAAATGTATAAAAAGAGGTTGATCTTCATATTGCCATTTCTTGACCCTTTCCAATGCGTCTTCAATGGGTTGGCTCGGCCTCGGGGTCAAGCTGCATTTTCCACACATCGGAGACAGTGTCAGTGGTTTAATTGCAGTAACTAAAAGGTGAAATTGGAGGAGGAATGAGGCCGCTGCAGACATCTAACTATAGAGGATTTTGGGGCTGCCGTTTTGGAGTTACATAACACACACACACACACACACACACACACCCCTCCTCCCTCTACCCTCCACCCTTTGGCATCTTTTTCTATCGATTGCCTCCATTCCCCGCGGGCATCCCCCACTTCCCCCATCCATTCCATCCATTTCATCCTTTGTCTCTTCTCCCATCTACCCCCTTTCCTCTCCCCCTCCACTCAGCCATCTTCCCCCCCCCCCCCCCATTTCCTTCGCCGCACTTTTCCTCGTCACAGATTACTTCCCTTTTCTCCCCCTAAGCTTTCTGCTCCAGTGAGACACTTCCATTCTTACCCTCTTCCTCCTCTCCGTTTAGCTCCTGCACGCACCCTGCTCATCCATTCTTCTCCCCCTCTTCCTCTCCATACTCCTCTCACCACACACACACAAACACACACACTTCTGTATTACTATACTTGTGAGGTCCTTCATTGACTACATTCATACCCTAACTCAGTGATTCTCAACCTTATTCATATCAAAGACCACATTAGGGCCACGGACCCCCTTTTGATGAGATTTTGTCACTCTGACCCAAATCTGAGAATATTTTTATTGTTAGATATGATTTTGTCCAGAACTCCATGACTATTGTAGGCAGAGAGATAACAGTGAAACTATGATGAAAACAGTCATTCTTCTACATTCTCTAATCATGTTAACTTCTTGTAAATGAAATAATGGTGAAGTTTAATAATTCATCAATTTGCTGGGGACCCCCTGGAACCCCCTCAAGGACCCCTGGTGGTCCCCGGACCCCACGTTGAGAACCACTGCCCTAACCCCTTACCCTAACCTTAACCATCACCTGTACATGCTTAATCTTAACCCTAACCTAAACCTTACCATCATACTAATAATAATAATAATAATGATAATACATTTTATATATAAAGTAGTTGATACTCAAAGACACTTTACAACAGATAAAAAAACAAAAATATAAAATATATAAAACAATTAGTACAAAATAATAATTATTATTATTATAAATAAATGAACATAATAAAATGAAACGAGTATGCATATTAAATGAAAAGGTTAAAAACGTGGGTTTTGAGTTTATTTTTGAATCTGGGGAGTGAGTCTGAGTTTCTGTTTCATTCTAATCTGAAACCTAAACCCAAGTCCTAAACCAGCCCCTTTAAGAAGTGAGGACCAGCAAAATGTCCTAACTTTGGAGGATTTTCTGTGTTTTTTGAGCCTTGTGAGGATATTTGGTCCTCATAAGTATACAAGATCACACACACACACACACACACACACACACACACACACAAGCACACTCTTCAATCTCTAAAACCCTCTATTTCCCCTTCAGATTAAGCTACAACTTCCCCATCACACTGGCTACACACACACACACACACACACACACACACACACACACACACACACACACATATGCTGGCCAGCTCTTATGAGGTCACACCCTAGGGGTCCAGGACAATCCAATCAAATGTTTGTCTGGTTCAATGGTGTTAGCAAAACGCTGGCATCTCTCTCTCTCTCTCTCTCTCTCTCTCTCTCTCTCTCTCTCTCTGGTTCTATCCATCTATAATCTGTCCACTCCCTCTACAATCAAACAATGAGAAACAAAATCACTTTAATCGTCAAGTACATTGTGCAGGAATTTGTCATGGGGAAACTATTTCAGATACATATCTACATCTTCCAGAGTTTCACATTACACACTGGCACGCATGGTAAATGGAGGCCTTAACACACAATGCAAAGGGGACAGTACTGTAGAAACACATCCCAAATTAAAGAAAAACAAAAAACAAAACATAGTTGACAAGTAATACAAATTTTGACACAAATGCAAACAAAGTGTTAGCGTGCCTATTAACTGGGGCTTCCAGGCGCGGTGGCAACTAGAAAACTTTGCTGCAGATTAGCAAATTTGCATATTGTGGTACAGTCATACACATGAACAAAAAATCTGCACAAAAGTTTATGAGCTGCATAAATAGCTGTGTGCAGTTTTCAGTGTTCTCCTTGTTATTTTAATGGCTTGGTGCCAGAGGGGCAAAGCAAGTACTGGCCTAACAAGTGGGAGATTTTTCTAATCCCCACACAACAACGAGCCAGTAAAATAGAGTCATATTAGCAAGCCTCATGATCACTAACATTGCCTTCAACTGGCAGGTAGGCTACAGTAACTAGCTGACCGCTGTTATTATTTCCCCAAACAGACTATAAGCTATTTCTATCATATCAAAAGTGGTAAGACAGGATGCCATCGTCCAGGTGACAAAGTGCAAAGCAACTCTGTTATCAGGAACAGAGAATTTTGATCCCAAGAAAGCAGTGATAGCATTATTATAGTGCTATGTTGCTGCTGTCTGTCACCACCCAAACAATAAACTGACATCTGTCTCCGATTCTAAACCTCACAAGTGCATGAATCTGTAACAGCGATCAGTCGTGTGAGAGCTGTCTGGTAATGCTGTACGTTAAGTCAGAGACAATGTACAGCGAGCCGGGCGTTATCCTTAATAATCCTCAACAGGGTGAATCAAAACCCTGACGCAAAGTGGAGTTCTGAAGGGCTTATTTTGCGATAATGCCGTATATTATATCACTTATTAGATGGCTACTTATAAAAAACATTAATAATTTGACACAAAATATTGATTTAAAATTATTTTATTACAAGCTAAAGTAACTTACAAGGTACCACTAATAAACTAGTCCAGCAGGAATCACATCCTTGTGGCACAAGCTGTCACCACCAGTTACTTTGATTAGAAATCAGCAAAATGAAGCAGACTTCTTGTTCTTAGTCATTATTGCAAAAATAATGGCACATTCATGTACTTCTCTCCAAGTTGTGAAGTGGGACACATGACTTTTGTGTTCATCCATGTTGGCCAAGGCAACTATGTCACAACTCTGCAAATTTGTGTTGCATCTAGAGTTCTGATCTCCCCGGCTTTATCGTCCGACATGGACAGGGGTTCAAGTGGCACTTCTTGGTGCAAAAGTCATATACCAGACAAACCCGACAGCGCTTGAATGCACAAAAATCCGAGATAGGATGAATCAAGACCCCGAGACAAAGTGGAGACTCTCTGTACATTATCCTGCTTATTACACAGCTACTTACTAAAGACAATCATTTGACAAAATCTAGATTTAAAGGGTACTATGTGTAATTTTTGTTCCAATGCTGGCCTCTATCATTCAGCGTTGTCATGACAACAACACTCTGCCCTCTGCAGAGTGAGACCATCATCAGCATGGTGGGCAGGTTGGACTCACAATCGAAGGTAAGGAGTCGCTATTTTGTGTGTAGTAACACTACTTCCCCACATAAATCAGCCGGTCCATTAAAATTTGAGCTGTTTGGAGGATTATATACGATATGATTAGTAATAGAGTCTGAAATCATATTTTCTGAGTGTGTCTTTTGCCGATAATCAACACAAGAACAAATTTGAAGATTTTTGAACGGACCTCGGTGGGCCGCAGTGCATGCGCTGTGGCTGTTCACTTTGTTTCACTCACTACCATTCGGGAACCTCTGCTGATATTTACTAGTCATATTATGCTTAAGAAAAGCAGAAATATCACAAATTTAACCATTAAAATGATATTATTACAAACTAAAGTAACTACAAGCTTCTGCCAAAAAAATAGTTCAGCAGCACTGCAACCATAGAAACTTCTGGAGCTAGCATCCACGGCTACACCGTAGCAGACCTGTAACCATAGAAACATCTGGAGCTAGCATCCACGGCTACACCGTAGCAGACCTGTAACCATAGAAACATCTGGAGCTAGCATCCACGGCTGCACCGTAGCAGACCTGTAACCATAGAAACATCTGGAGCTAGCATCCACGGCTGCACCGTAGCAGACCTGTAACCATAGAAACGTCTGGAGCTAGCATCTACGTTTACACCGTAGCAGAACTGTGACCATAGAAACGTAAACAAATCAAGTAAGATTGTCATTCAGCCTGTAAACAGCAATCAAACGTTTTGTGCCCTCTGAATAAATTAAGTAATATGGGAAATTTTGTCCATGTTTTTGACCCAGGTTAGTCAAGTGGTTGCCTGTAGCAACCCAGACCTCAGGATGTGTTTATTGGCCAGTCAGAGTGGAAACAGAGATGTGTAAGAAACAAAGTTAATGCACTCCCTCCAGCCGATCGCAATCAAGTATGGTATGCACTTATTTAAAGCCCAAACACCTATAGGGTCAAGTCTGTTCCACTTCCTCTACTAATATATACCAACCAACCCCCCTCCCCCCCCTCCCCCCATCCCCCCCATCCCCTAACCCCAACCCCCACACACACTACTTAATTTGAATGTTACATGTGCACTTGGAAAATAAATGAGTCCCTTTAGAGCGATAACAGACTGGATGGTGGGTGTATGTATGTGGGAGGGCACGTGTGTGTGTGTGTGTGTGTGTGTGGGTGTGTGTGTGTGTGTGGGTGTAAGGGGGAAAGACTATGGATAGAGGTTCTCTGGGGAAGAAACATACATCATACTTACCTTCACATTACACACAAGGGAGACATGTAGTAAAATTCTAGTGACACCAGTGCTGGTACATATATGTGTGTGTGTGTGTGTGTGTGTGTGTTGTGTGTGTGTGTCTGTATATGAAAAATCAGGGTCTAAGGTCGGGGTCAGGGGAGGAGAGGGGGGAGAAGGTGGGCCTTAACAGCTGACATTCCTGCTGCCTGAGCAGGATGTAACACACTCAAATACCCCCCCCCCCCCCCCCCCCCCCCACACACACACACACACACACACACACACATATCTGTATGTCTACACTTGACATTTCAGTGACACACTGTACATTCAACACCTAACCCTAATTACTCAAATCCCCGCTCTAACCTTCATCCTAACTTCATTTCAGCCTTAATACACAGCAAAGGGCAATACATCATCACAATTTCTCCAAACCCATTTCAGAGACAGATAGCACTCTATTATGCTATTAACGGTTGAATAATTAAAAACCTTGTTTGAAAAAAAATAGAAGTAACAGAGGAAACTTTTCAGAGAAAAAGAGAAAACAAATTTAACAACTAAAAGTCTCACAAAATTTAGTCAAATGACAACAACTCTGAAACACAGAGTTTCACGTGTTGTGGACGTTAATAATATAAAGACATTCCTCCACCATTAAATTATTATTTGACAATAACTCGAACTGGACACACCATTTGCATGTGTTTGTTACATGAAAGTAAAGTCAGCAAATCATTAAGCTTAGGCAAGTAAAACAACTTTGGTTAAAACACTTTGGTTTTAAACTGGTTTATGACAGCTTGCAGACGGGCTGAATGGCTTTCAGTGGCTTCTTTGCAGTCTAAAAACTGTTGTCCATTGAGAATAAAACAATTCTATTTCTGCTGTCATTTTGTTTTTAATTTATCACAGGAACCCTTATCAAGGGAACCCACAAAAGGTCACGGTATTTGACATTAGTATCATTCATCAGTATCATCAGACATTACTATCACCTTAAAAATATCGCAAGAATTAAAGAATTCATGTCCGAGCAGGACCTTGAAAAAATTGTTCATGCATTTATTTTTAGTAGGCTTGACTACTGTAACAGTATCTTTACAGGTCTCTCTAAAAAAACCTATTAGACAACTGCAGCTCATCCAGAATGCTGCTGCCAGGGTTCAGACCAGGACTAAGAAAATGGACCACATGCTGAGATCACTGCATTGGCTTCCTGTGTGCCAAAGACTTGAGTTTAAAATCCTGTTGCATGTTTATAAAGCACTTAAGCACTTGGTTTAGGACCAAAATACATTTCTGATCTCCTTCATTGTTATGAACCCGCCAGACCCCTCAGGTCTTCAGGTGCTGGTCTGCTTACTGTTCCCAGGGTCAGAACAAAGCACGGAGAAGCAGCTTTTCGTTTTTATGCTCCTCATGCCTGGAACAAACTTCCAGAAAATCTGAGGTCTGCCTCCACTTTACAATCTTTTAAATCAGGGCTTAAAATGTTTCTTGTTCGCCAGGGCTTTTTAAGAAATCTAGGGCAACACTCATCTGCACTGTAATATTTATGTATTTATATCTTTTTGATTTTCTTTTAAATGTGATTTTAATGCACTTTTCACTTTTCCAATCCTCTTGCACTGTCTTTTTCTGCACTAGTTTACTTTTTAAGTCTTTTATCTTGTGGATCTCTTGTCTGTACTTTTGCACTTTTTAATTGTAAATTTTTTACCTTTACTGTTTCTTACTTTGTAAAGCACTTTGAATTGCCTCAGTGTATGAAATGTGCTATACAAATAAAGCTGCCTTGCCTTGCCTTGCCTTGCCTAGCCTAAGGAGGTTGTCCAATAAAGCAGGGTTGGAAATCCACCGTCCTTTCATATTTCCTCCTCCGTTTATATGTAGACACAAGGGGGGGAAAAGGCAAGAGGGACACAGATACAGAAACATAACACTTTCACGCAGTATGAAGGATGTGTTTATAGGACACATTTTCCATTGACCGCAAAGTGGTATGTCTTCTGCAACTAAACAAAGCAACAAATGGTGTTGAGATTCACCTCTGGGCACACTGTGCACAGTGTGCAGCATAAGCTTTTAGACGATTTGCACGCTTCTGTTATTTTAGGGCGTAGGAACTCACAGAAAAGACTTTGTAGTGAAGGAGAACTACAACACAGAATGTACCAACTGTTGATAGCGGGGGGGGGGAGATCCACCTGAGTAGGGAGGAGACGCTGTCACGCATGGCTAGATGGTAAACTTGAATGACTCGCTGCTGGCTGGCAATCCATGTGAAGCCAGGTCTAAATACCTTAACCCCTTGTACCCTGACTTTTCCTGACTTTACCCTTAAATGTCCCCTTAAGTAGCTTCAAAGTTAGAAAAAAAAAAAAAATCCTAACTGTACAAGAATGTCACATTAATATTCTGTATCTGCTCGTTCCAACTCTTTCTTGAAGCTCTAGCTGCTTATATTGAATGAAATATTAAAGTACAAGACACTTGTACACTTACACACTTTTTTGGTGTCTTTGGAAAACTTGTTATCTTGAATAGAATTTAAAATAAAGTTCTGTGGGTTTGAACAAAGCTTGGCCATGCAACCTGTGTTTGTAATGATGGACCCAGTGGCGGGGTGACAGGGAAGAGTAGTTCACTTTTTTGAGAAGCCCAAATGCTTTGATTGTTGATATATTGGGCTCAGAATTTGTTCCCATTTAGTGGCAAAGTAATGTTAATGGAAAACGAAACCACTTCCTTGACCCACTGACCTTGTCCACCATTATTTATGATTAATGTTGAAGGCTACGTCACATTGTGTTCTATTTTTCTTGCATCACATTTTCTCTTATAAAGTATGATTTTGTAACTGTTCTTCTATAGTGCAAATATGCCGAGGAAGGAGAGGAGACAGAGAGAAAAGAAGAGAGAGAGAGAGAGCGGATGGAGGCAGCCAAGGGGAAGTGGGCCTTTACTCAGGTAAAGATGCCATATTCTCTTTCAGTTGCTGACTTTTCACGAATGAAGGGAAGTACAAAAGCCGAACTGCCTGGACATCAGCGGGGCTAAATTGATGGCGAAGTGCCCTGGAAAAAATAAAAGCGCATACAGCATCAGAAATGCACATGCTGAGCATGGTTCGATGGAGCTCTTTCAAGAAATGGGCATCGGACACCGCTTTTTAGAAGGCTGACCTTCAGTTACAGGCGGCCAAAGACAAAGAAAAGCAGAGGAACAGAGAGATTTTGTCCAGATTAATAGACATCACGCTATACCTTGCAAGACAGGGTATGTCATTTAGGGGAGATGAAGAGACCATGTCCAGCACAAATCGGGGGAATTTCCTTGAGCTGGTGGAGATGTTCAGCAGGAATGAGTGTTATAAAGCTGCACCTCGATGCCAGAAACGAGAAACGACCTCAAGTCTCCTTGCCCTCAAACAGAAAACAGAATGACCTCATCAAAGCTTTGTCCATTTCTGTGAAGCAGGTCATCTTACAGGAAATTCATGAAAGCAGCAAAATCTTTTCCATCCTCATTGATGAAACAGGTTTCATTTTGTTGTCAGGTACGTGCATATGTGCTTTATTCAAGCGTGCAACGAACAATCAACGAGATTGACAACTAAAGAACTTAAAAATGTAGAAAAATGTAGTCTTGTCCCTGCTCTAACCTTGGCGTTCAAGATGTACGTGGCTAAGAATATGATGGGGCTGCAAATACGCGTGGAAATACAAGAGACTTCAGTCCAGGATCCTGAGGCACAGTACAAAGGCCCTATATGTGCATTGCCAGGCACATTGTCTAAACCTGGCATTGGTGGAAATGGTGGAGTTTTTTCAACCTGGCCGAAAATCTCTATGCATCTTTTTTAGTGAAGAGAGAGAGAGAGAAGGTTGGGAGAGAGAGGGAGATGACATGTGACAAAGGTCTTGCGCCGGGTTCGAACCCAGAACGTCGCGTTCTCACTTTCACTTTTCGCACCATTGAAAGTTCCCTGTTTAAAGATTTTTACATTCATAACACTGATGAGACACTTTGCACTTTTCCAGCAATGTAGTCTGATTTTGCTGGGTGAAAGTCTCAGGAGAGGCTTGTGTACTAGCTCTTTTAACGTTCCCTTCCATCTCTTTTCCCCTTCCATTTTAGAGGTTAATTTATGGGCAATGTTGTCTTTACCCGTGATTTCTGCATCTGGATCCGTCTTTCTAATCCCAAATCGAAGAGATCTAGTTGAATCCATAGGCTGCATGCCATAGACACCCAGCAGCAGACGTTGAGAGACATTCTTCCTTTCTCCTTCACCTTCACGTTCAGGTCCAAGGGTCCAAAAGTGAAGCGATAGTGGACTTGGCTAATTTTAATAAATGTATTGACGACAACAAGATTAATTTACAGTTTTTCAGACAATAGAGCAGCAGCAGCGTCTCACCGTGACCTACATGGCCACACTGCTCTCATTGGTCACTTTTTGACATTAAAAGAACGTTTTTTGGGAACACTGTCTCACTATCATAGTAAATTACCTAGGAAATAGAGAAATGCTTTGCACTTTACTGAAAGCAGACAAAAATTGGTTTATAAAGCTTCATAATACACCAAGAGCAAGCATCTTACTTTATTTAAAGCGAACCAACACATGGAAAGATGGTCGTAAAGCTGTATAATACTCTACGAGTCATAATGCCAAGACCAGTGTTATAAGACAAGTTTGCTTATAGATAATGTCACAAGACACTATGAACTTGTTATAGCTACAGTTATAATGTTCTATAAACACCAACATCGAAGAAAGTGTTGCTGAAAAGTACAATAATAACATTATTGATCCCGTGAAATCTTCCTCAAAAGGCTGATTTGCCAAGCTGGTGGACGTGTAGGATCCATGTCATACAGCTAGAGAGCCTACAATTTGCCACAGTCTGGGATTTGACTATGGTCTAATATCCAGGATTATTTGTCTTTTTTTCCTCAAGGGACCCATATTCTCAAATCATTTTTCCTTACCTTTGCAAAATTGATTCATCACGCTATTGTATACCTAAAACCTGCCGTGGATTTAGGCCACTATAGCCAGGTCAGGGGTTATCAATTTTTTTTCTCCACTTCTTACAGTGCTTTTTACACATTTTTTCTCATCATGCAAAATGGATTCATGGGGCCATTGTGTAATAGAATTTAACCTTTTTTTTTTGGCTTGCAATATGTGTTTCACCATACCATACAGTGCAGGAATTAAGGAAGGATAAGGAGAACCAGCTCAGCACTCAGCAGCACGCCACTCGGCTTAAACTGCATTTGGTTAAGCGGTGTGAAAATATTAAATGTGTTCTTGAACCATTGTGGGGGGAAAAGGAAGGAAACACAGCAGCGCAGCACAGTGTGTTTCAGTGCTTTTTAGCCTGATTTGGTTTGCCTGGGCAGTGCAAAGAAAAAAACCCAAAAAAACCATTTGATCTTTCTCCGCTGTTGCAGAGGAAACAGCAGCACAATGCCAGTGTAAAGGAAGACATATAGACTGCATGATGCTGCTCGGTGCCGGCGGACACAGATGGTTTTGTGGCTGCACGCCGCCTGCCAGGAGAGAGCTGGCACAGCTGGTGGACACTGCAGAGGCTCTCTAATAACAGCTTGGATATCGACTCCCTGGACCCTCACCTCACACCACTGAGAAATGAAGCCCGCTGTCCTCCATGGGTCGTTCATTACAATTACATTTACATTTTTAGGCATTTAGCTGATGCTGCTACCCAGAGACAGAGGTGGAAGGTAACAAAGGACATTTACTCAAGTACTGTACATGAGTACAATTTTGAGGCACTTTGTGAGACTGGAGTGCATAATAAGGTTTTATAAACATACAATAAGCTCATAAAATATGATGCATTGTTAGAGTTTAAACTCCCCAAGAGTATATGGAGCAGTTAGACCGACAACACTAAAATACTTCTTACAGTTTAATGCATCAACACTCTGAAAAGGGCCGTTCTTCAAAAAGAGTACTTTTTACTGCTAATACTTATATACTTTTACTTAAATAAACTTTTGAATGCAGAACTTTTACTTTTACTGGAGTATTTTTCCATTATGTTACTGCTACTTTTACTTAGGTAAAGGATTTTATTACTTTTTCCGCTGCTGCCCAGAGTGAATTACAATGAGCCCAGCAGTAGAATAAACTCTGATTCCTTCATCACCAACATGTTAAGCAACTGATAGTAAGGAGTGCAAGGGTCAGAGCCACAGGACCAAACAATAGGTATAACAAAATAGTCCTCTTATTAGTCAAATGAAGGGGTTTTGTTATTTCAAAGGAGAGGATTGTCAGAGAAATCACTGCACACCAAAGCAAAATATAAAAGCTTACATTTGTACATCTCTGCTCAATGGAAAATAATGAAACCCGTTGTTTTCAATCAGTGGTTTATTGTCCGTGTCAAGGCTGCCTGAAGGTCGACAAGGTAAATTAATCTTTACCTTTCAACCGTTGTCTATTTGCCATATGCCATAACGTATTATGTTACTCACTTTTTATGTTAAATACGGCTGCTTGGGATGCAAAACAAATTTTAGGTAGAAATCTGACATTATGGCACTATCTCGTCTCATCTGGCCTCGTCATTTATCTGCAGGGGGAGGACCGGCACAGCTGGCGACGCGGCAGCGGTGCTGGGAGAACAGCTTGCAGCCAGACACACAGGACAGCAATGAAACCAGACATAAAAAGACTCCATGCTTTTATGCTCTTGTAGACACTGTTGCCAAAAAAATGCTGAAACCCGTTGTTTTCAGTCAGTGGGCATATATTTACCCTTACTTCAACCTTTCTTTACTCAGATGAGTCCAACTGAGATCAAGCATCTCTTTTTTTGAGGGAGACCTGGTGAAGACAGCAGCAGACAGCAGCTGTAACCTTCAGTTACAGAAAGAAAAACAAAGCAAAGTAATTAACCCCTTGCACGCAGTGTTTCCCCTTGAGTAGCTTCAAAGTTATGAAAAAAAACTTTTTCCAAACACGTACATATTCTGTATCTGCTCGTTCCAACGCTTCATTGAAGCGCTAGCTGCTTATATTGAGTGAAATATTCAAACCCAAGATGCCATTTTTTTTTTTATGGCTGCACCATTACATCAAATGTAAACATCCATATTGTCTTGTGCATCATTTTCTACACATTTCCCTGTAATTCAGCATGACATAATTTGGTATCTTTGGAAACCTTGGGACCTTGACTAGATTTTAAAATAAAGTTCTGTGGGCTTGAACAAAGCTTGGCTGCGAAATATGTGTTTGAGGATCCCGCATGAGGGACCTTAGGGTAGAATTAATAGGCCTATTAATCTAAAAAAAAGTCAAGGAGAAGGAATGAGAAAGAAACACTAAACTCATTAAGGGTGACCAGTTCCTTTCTTTCTACAGGTCAAAGATGGAAGAAGATCTTTACAGTGTACAATGATGAGAGCTGTACAGTTTGTAAAGAATCTCTAAGCCCTATGATAAACAGTATCGGACATGCACAGGCACGGATATGATGCACAAAAGAATACAGTTTTGAAGCTGGAAAATTAAATATTCCTTTCTCAGTTTATATCAATTCCCCGGATGTAACGTCTGTGGGGATCTGTGCTTGCTATCCGGATAATGTCGGTATAAAAGCGGTGGCTAATGAGCTAGCCCTCCACTTTACCATCCAATACTTTCCATTATAAATAAGGAAACAAACAGGACATTAAACTAGGTAATAGACGCGTGTGTGTTTTGGTTTATGTGTGTGTGTGTGTGTGTGTGTGTGCATGCTTGTGTGTGTGTTACTGTATCTGAATGTATTGAATTTCCACAGAATACAGATCAAGGTATCGGGCATGGAGCAGTATGGAATGGTGTGTGTGTGTGTGTGTGTGTGTGTGTGTGTAGTGGCTATAATAGTTTTCACCCAGAAGCACAGGAGAAAGCTGAAGCTATGCAAGCACTAATATCTGTAACACATTTGAAAAGTTGCTGCGCCGATTTTGGTGATTGTTGATTTTTGTTTTTGTGACCTTTTATAATTATGTGACCTCACTGGAGTACGACTGAATCTCGCCAGAACTTTCTCTTCCTGTGTCTCCTCTACACTGTCTCCCTCTCTACTTTATGCATTCATTCATTTTCTTTACCCACTTATTCAATTTCACGCTGGGCTGGAGTCTATCCCAGCATACATGCCGCAAAAGACGAGGAAACAGGTGTGATGGACGGGTTGCCAGTCCATCACAGGGCGAATGCAGATAGACAGACACTCCAATACAATTTGTTTGCATATCTGACACAAGTCGGATATTTCTTCTAAAGTCTCAACAGCAAAAAATCATATGGAATCTGAATTTTTCAGATCCAGATTTAAACGTCATTCTTGGTGGTTTGAGATGTGATGCAAATCAAATCTCTGAAGATACACCTCACTCTGATCACTAAAATCAGATTTCAAGTGTTTGTTTTTTTCATTTCTCTCCACACGTATTTGACATCACAAGTTGCAACAAGAAGAGCAGAAAACAACAAACATGGAGGAGAGAACAGTGGAGCCTGGACAGATGAAGAGGTTTCATGCCTCCTTCTGATGAGCGCGCCACAATTAGAAAATAGCATCATTAAAACAGTCAGAATAAGCACCAGCGAAACTTCCAAGTTGCTAACTTGTTGCAGTTGTTGGACAGAAAAGACAGCTGTGTTCAGTTTGTGCATGGTTGCGTTATTACCATGACAACCAATGTTGTATGACGTCAAAAAGCAAATGATTATACTGTCTAAACACACAAATCTGACCAGGTCACAATTACAATGTGAACAGTCAGCCTTAAAGATCAGATTTGAAAAACAAATACAATTTTCCCGCTGCCTGAGTAGAGCCACAGAGTATCCAAACTTGTTAATTTTAGTAATGAGGGAGCAACTGGAGGAAAGTCATGCAACCATTGGGAGAAATTGAACCTGGGTCCGATAACCACTATCATGCTGCCCGACACTTTCTACTTTCTTCTTTTTATTGTCTAAACAAGAATAAAAAATAGGGGTCTGCTTTGTCTACTTCTTTTGTCCAAAAGCATGAGAAGCTTTGATTCTCTGTTGGATCCACTCTAAATAATTCCAGTGAAGATGATGTTTCAGGCCGTGACACACAATTGACAGCTGCAATTTTGCCTTTTTGTATTTTTTCATACAGTCTTGCTCCTCAAAGCCCCACTCTGTAATCCAGATGAATTCTGTCCAATGTTATCCACATTATCACAGAGGTCTGCTCATCTGGATTGTGTAAATAAGTTGCTTGTGTATCATCACCTTCAGTATCATGGCCTATAACATGGTGAAAAGCCTAATAATAAAGATTATGAACTCATGATCAGTGCTGTATCATTAATTATCCAGACAGATAAAAACATTACATGACACACACTCCGTTTTATTGGATTATAAAATGCTACATTGAGAGCATATACTGCAACCTGTGAGAACAAAATGAAGTAGTGGTTCAATTTTTCTCTCTCTCTCTCTCTCCCTCTCACACACATACATACACCAACAAACAGGAGGAGAGGGAAATTAAAACTTC